>NC_033640.1:2127864-2141973 GCF_001540865.1 Ananas comosus
TGCTTCCCCGAGTTTTAGTTGCCGACTTTTATTTTTAGAATGTTTTACATTATTATACTGTAATTTTAAAATTTAGTTTCTATAACTTGACCAAAATATATCATGTTTCTTAAAAGATAGTTTTAAAGTGCACTAAACCTATAAAGATGTGGCAATTTGAACGTTTGCCGAGTGATGCCGGTAACTTTAAACAACTAAAACTCGGGTAAGCTAGTGATCCGTTTACTATAGCTTTTTATTATTTTAAATAAAAGATCCATGAGGTTTATGAGATCTAGTTCAAATTGCCTCGGCTAGCTGCTAAGCTTTCAGCGTTGTAGCTTTTGCTCGACCTTCGTGCCTTCCGAGGCACGAAGGCTATCGTATCATCGGAGTGAGATATATATATATTCACTAGGCAAATGATATCGAAAAATAATAAAATTTTTTTTCTAGGTACTCCAAATACTCTAGATCAAGTTTAACGGAGCCNCGATCGACGATTCGAAAGTCGCAACATCGAAAACGAGCTGGAAGCACGAAAGGCTCCGTGCTTCCGATAGCATAGTAGCCTCGCTCTATATATATATATATATATATATATATACCCGCACGCTTATCATCTTGAACTTTTTTAGTAACTCCAGACTGTTTATCGACAACAGGATGGTACTGAAAAAATAAAAAATAAAAATTAATACAATTGTGCAAATCCAACATGAAAGAATGTACATATTATATTATTAAACATGCTGAAGAATTCTATAGATAAATAAAAGTAGAGAATTGGTTAATCTGTACTAAAAAAGGCAAGATGGTAAAGAAAATGGCAATAAAGAAGCAGAAGAAGAAACCACAACTTATGGTGAAGAGAAATGGTTGCATGCTGGAAAAATAAATTGTCATATGAAAAAGAGAAACGGTCGCATGGAGAAGATAACTTTCATATGGGAAAGAGAAACGGTCACATTGGAAAGATAAAATATCATATAAAATTATGGCGAAGAGAAACGGTTGCATGGCCGGAAAAATAAATTGTCATATGGAAAAGAGAAACGGTCGCATGGAGAAGATAACTTCCATATGGAAAAGAAAAACGGTCACATTGGAAAGATAAAATGTCATACGAAATAGAGAAACGGTTGAAGAAAGAGGAGAGGTCGATTCAAAGAGAGCAAAAGATAAAATGTCATATGAAAAAGAGAAACGGTTGAAGGAAGAGGAGAGGTCGGTTCAAAGAGAGCAAAAAAATATATAAAATCTAAAAAAAGGAGGGCTTGCCATGTCATCATTTTTATTGGGAATTCATATAGAGATATAGATTCATACTAAAAGAAACATAGAAAGGTATGGATTTATAGAGTTGAGCTAGCAAATGGGCTCCGTTGTCACCAATTTGTTTTCAATAATGAAGCCTCCAAATCGACGATCAGCATCGTTGAACATAATCTATACCACTTAAGGCATCTAGAAATCAAATTTTATGTCTTTTCAACATCATTGGCCTAATGATTAAAGGGTTTCAAAATTTATAATTTTAGTTGTCGATACAAGACGCTTTCTTGTTTATCGGCGTAAAGATATCCAAATCAATTGAATTTTGGTTTAGAAATTCTTTAAACTATTTAGAAAAAGATCTATACTCTTGATCTGGATTACAAAACTCCTATCATCACATTTTAAAGGATATTCATTTTTAGCCGTTCATTTTTGTATCCACTTGATGGACAAGAGAACAATATCAAAAAGACATAAAATTTAATTTCTAAATACTTCAAGTGGTACAGATCATATTTAATGGTGCCAATTATTGATTTGAAGGCTCCATCATCAAAAATAAATGGGTGGCAACGAAGCCCGCTTGCTGCAAATAGTATTCTAGCTCAATTCTGAATTTATATTCTTATTTTTCTTCTTCTGACTCTTAATAAAAGAGTAATTCACCATGACAATTTTCTCAAAACAATCCAAATGCTTTTTATTTGCCTTCTAACATTTGACCAATGTTGAAAGGATGGAGTGGAAGGGTGAAAAAGTAGATATTCAGAAAGTAATATAAAAATATTATAATTAACGATGTGGCAATAAATAAAATTCTTTGTTAATTTTATATTAATAATTTGTCCGTATATAGCCAACTAAATTATATATACTTGTTGGGCTGATTTCAATAATTTAAAATTTTCAAGCCAAATCTACAATAAATTAATATGAGTATCAAAAGTATAATTTATCGTAAAAAGTTAAAAGTTAAATACGTGGCAATAGACGGAAAAAAATATACATATATATAATTGAGATACCTTTCAGAATTACTTATAGTCGAGGGAATCTCTATTCACTTTTACCTAGAAAAACTAGCACGAAAGAATATTATGATTTTTTATATAATTATTGACCGTCCCTAGAGCAAGTGGCAAAGGGCTTGGTGGTTGGTATCCGAGACCCAAGTTGGAATTCTAGTTGATTCACATTTCTAGCTAACTTTATTTTTAAATGAAATAAACGAAGCGGGTAGCGTGCTAACTATCTCTCAAAAAAAAAAAAAAAAAAGATTTTTTATATAATTTTGAACTTATGCTTGAAAAAAAAAATTCTTCAATCTGCCTTCAATTCGGCAAGACAATTTAAATACCAAAAATGAAAAATTTTGAACTTTATTGACCAAAACTGAAATACAATAAAAAGAAATGAACTCTACTCACTTTGATATTTTAAATTTTTGAAATTTAAAATTTGATATTTTATATTTTTCAAATTTAAATTTGATCTTAAATTTAAAGTTTGAAATTTAGAATTTAAAATTTGAGATTTTAAATTTCAAATTTTAATTTCAAATTTTAAAATTGCAAAGTTAAAATTTTAAATTTAAAAATTTAAAAAATATAATAAGTGGGTAACATCATTATTTTTTATTTATAAAAATCCACTGTCATTTTTATTCCATCTTACCTAATCAAACGCAATTTTTTTTATTTCCAGGAATAACCCAATTTTCATCCAAACGCAAAATTGATCTAATCCTTGCTTATACCTCAATTTATACCTATCCTTGGAATAGCCACTTTTTACTTATCCCCGAACCAAACGATACCCTAAAGAATGCTACATTCAGCCGCTTGGAAAGGATTGAAGTTTGGATCTTTAGGAATGAATTGTTTCAGTTAGATTATTGCGTCCCGAAAGACAGTGATTTGGGCCAATTATCTGATTTATGATTAAAATTTACAAAGAAACTTGCCAACAGAAAATACCAAACCTACTTAACTTACTCTCGAACTAAAACTATCGGAAATTTTTTTTTTTTTTGAGAGATAGGTAGCACGCTACCTGCTTCGTTTATTTCATTTAGAAATAAACTTAGATGGAAATGTGAATCAACTAGGATTCAAACTTGGGTCTCGGGTACCAACCACCAAGCTCTTTGCCACTTGCTCTAGCGACGATCTGTCTATCGAAAATTATTAAATGCTAAAACTATCTATCTACTCTATTTCTAGATTTATTAAGTTTTTGAATTTTCGGTGAATTAATGATTGGGCCCTTCTATCTTTCTCTTCTTGAGTATTTATAGTTTTTCAAGTTCGAATTCAAATCCTACAAATCTCGACCAAACTCTGAAATCTTTTTTCACCGTTATCTTTTTTTTATAATGAACAGTCAAGATTGCTTACTGCAACAGCTTTTATCTCTCTCCTCTTGATTTAAGTTTATCTTTTCATTTTAGTATATATGGTTAAGATCATCTTTCCTCTTAGAGAAATTCAAGGGTCAAATTTTGATTTCAACACCTTTTTATGGTCTAGTGCATTTTTGCTTATTACAAAATAAATTAGGAGATGAGAAATTCTCAATTTAAAACATTAAGTTGAGGAAGCCATTTTGGAATGGCCTACTGGTGAGAGAATTTCCAATTTTTTATACATTTTCACTTTTGACTTAATAGGAGAGGGGTAGGTGAGGGGTTCTCACTACATTTTTAATCTTTATAAGACTAAATTCTTCTTATAAATATTTTTTTTATTTTTTTCTTTAATTTTTAAAAATTTATATTTTATCTCTTAATATTTTAAGTTGTTGCATTTAGTCCCCCTCCATCAAAATTCCATCACTATTTTATTCATTTTTTATAATTTATACCAAAAATATCTTTCAAAATGACAAAAATATATTAAAATATTATTTTTTATAGAAAAAGTAAGGATAATTTGATCATTTTATCCTCTCCATTAACGTCGTACCCTCTGAAAATAATTTTGTAATTTTAAGGGAGTCAAAATATAAATTTTTGAAAGTCGAAAAAAAAAAAAAAGAAAAAAAAAAAAAAAAAAAAAAATTTTTTTTTTTTTTTTTTTTTTTTATTAGCCCCTTTATAATAAGAAGTAGGGCTTGGAAGCTTTTACATCTTGGAGCTAGGAAGAGAAGATCCCACCCCTTCAATTCATGTGAGGATGCTCCAACTCTTCTTTGCTTCAGGTGATCTTTATTTGACACCACTCTCTCCTTTTCTCCCAGTTTATGTTATTTACTTGTTAGAGTTTGTAACAAATAAACTTAATTTTTGCATTTATTCCTATAATGAGAGTTTGTGTGTTCTTGAGAATCTGGTTTGTGGAACAAACACTTCTAATTAGATGAGGAAATAGATGAGTTTTATTTATGAGTTTATGTGGGTTTGATTATTAGATGACATGCTAACTCTTCTCCTTTTTCAAATAATTTTTTTTTTAAAAAAAAAGTGACATGGTAGCTCACACCTCACATAGAAATCTAATTTTCCTACCCAAATATCCTGGATTATATAGGTATGGAACTGCAATAAGCATGAAAGATCAAGGATTATTGAAAAGTTTAGTACTAAGTGATCATTTTACCCTCACTTTATCTGTTTCCAGAAACACTTGACTTGCACGCTCAGAAAACTGTGGCAGTAATCAGCAGAATCATCACAGACAAACTCAAGTTGCTGCAGGTCACAAATATTATGAGTTTATATATGCCAAAGTTTGACATCATTTTTTTTTTTTTTGGCTAAATTACATAAAACCCCCATGTCAAAATCCGATTTTTCACTTTCTTCTCCTGTCATTTAAAAACCTATACTTTATCTCCTTGTAAAATGAAAAATGTTCACTTCGCCCCATGCCGTTAGTAATCCGTTAGGGTTCCGTTTATAAAATATTATTATATATTTTTTTATGTCAAAAATACCCTCAGCCTTCTCTCCTGTGAACATAGTGAGGGGCAAAATGGTCATTTTATTATCACAGTCCACACCGTACCTCTATGTGAACATTTTTTATTTTACAAGGGGGCAAAGTGTATGTTTTTAAATGACAGGGGGAAAGTGAAAAATCGGATTTTAATAGGGGAGTTTTCTGTAATTTAGCCTTTTTTTTGGTCCATTCACATTCATGTTTACTGCAAACTGGGGCTGTCAACGAGCAGAACACAAGCTGGCTTATTAAAATATCTAGCTCCTGTTCGGTTTATTTATTAACGAGCCAAACACAAGCTAGCTGGCGACCAGTAAATGAGTTTGTCAACCCTACGACTGGGTGAAAAGTTAAAAGAAAATTAAAAAATCTAGAATCTTAATCTAATAATTAAAATTCATAAAATATAGGTGTCTTTCCATTTGGGTCGGCCTAAAATTCAAATAGAAGAAATTTGTAATATACATATATATTCGAGCTATATCGAGCCGAACACGAGCGAGCTGATACCAGCTCGTGTTCGACTCATTTATTAAACGAGCGATCGATCTCGAGCTCATTTCGAGCCGACCACGAGCCGGCTCGCGAACAGCGAGCTAGATTGCCAGCCCTACTGCAAACAATCACGACTCATAAAACTTCAATAATTTCAACTCTGTTTAGCTGATTTAGTTTCTGAGTGCTTAACAGCAGCACCAAATTCTCTCTCAAGCAGTATATGTGCCTCTTCATTCAATTATCCAATCTTTACCAAAATCTAACTCACAGCAAAACTCTTTGTTCTCTTCTGTAACCCTTTCTGATACACCACTTACCAGGAACGAGCTCATCACTCGAACAGCAATGAGTACCGAGATTGTTCACTGCGGCGGATGCCACTGCAGAAGCGTGCGGTGGCGAGTCAAGGCGCCATCGAGCGTCATCGCATGGAGCTGCAACTGCTCGAACTGCGCGATGAGAGGCACTACGCACTTCTTCGCGCCTTCTTCTAAGTTCGAGCTGTTAGGGGATTCCGAGAAGTTCCTAACAACCTACACCTTCGGTACGCACACGGCGAAGCACAGATTCTGCAAGGTATGCGGCATAACTTCTTTCTACGTACCAAGATCAACCGCGCATGGCATTGCATTGGTAGTTGGTTGTGTCGATTCCGGGACGCTCAAGCACGTTGAGATCAAGCACTTCGACGGAAGAAACTGGGCTTAGATCACATGAGCAAACACCAAAATCATCTTTATTATACAGATTTTCAAGATATATATCACCTTTGTCATTCAATTTCCAACATCTTGTTGCTTTTGTTGTAGAATTTTTCGACATCAATGTTCAACATCCATGTTAACACTGAACTTTTCATTAAGCTATTACAAGATGATCCTTTTAGCTGTATAGCCTTGCTGATTCCTTTCAAATAAGCCTCTTTATTTGAACTGATCAAAGATGTCGCATACACCATTATCCATTATCAAGAATTAACTTAACGCAACAGAAAATTTGTCTACATATAAATAAAAAAAGGCCTGGGAATAATCGCTACTCTTGATAGTACGCAACAGAAGCATCATGAACTGCAATGCAGTTTCGAAGTTCACTTGATCCACCAACTCATGTATTCAGCTCGAAGCTTGAAGAGTTCACTTGATCCACCAGCTCTCATTCTTAGGTTAAGGCTTTGATCAGATTACTTGCGACTGTTCTTTTCCTCAATACCGGACCGAGCAAATCTTCTTCTGAGGACTTCAAGAACTTCTTCTATCTTCACATCCTTCGCTGTAAGCAATACCATTGAATGATAAAGCAGATCGGCCATCTCTGATGCTGTGCGAGATCTATCCTCGCCCTCAAGCAGTGTCTGAACGAGTTCTCCAGCCTCCTCGCTGCCATGAATACCATAAAACTCGGGGCAGTCAGAATCAGAAGCTAAAAGAAGTATAAATTTAAATTCCAATTCAGATAAACATAGCAGTAAATTAAGTTTTAATCTTATTGTCAGTTGATTCCAATTCTGATTTGAGCCAGTCTTCAGTGTAGGCCTGAAATTTAGTCCAAGCACATACTTAGCCCATCGGAACAATTTAAAATATATTTCGCTTCGAGTTTGTAAAAGAATATGTTGGTTTAATTTAGTGATATTTATTGTGCTTTGAGTCTCCAACTCTCCATTGAGTTAGTTTGCTTAAACTCCTAATCTATTAGTTATACAGTCTTTGTGAGAGTCTACTTCCTTCCATATTTAGGTGTTTGGTCGAATATTAGATGGTAGGAAGCAATCAAGGTTGACTGACCTCTGTTGGGCAAATTAATCAGAACTGAAATATTTAAGCCTTGTTTGGCGTCATTGCCGATATTCTATTTTCTTAAATACTAATTCTATATAATTTGATATACCAGCGAAAAAACCTTCCTTTCGTTGTCATGACTAGTTAGCTTGCAATGCACTCGGCCAAGTGGTATATGACGACTTAAAAAAAAAAAAAAATAGAAGCAAACTTCCAAGTTCTTATATTTTATTGTCAAATAAACACCTTGATGCAAGGATTGCAAGAAATCTGCTATCCATCCCTACACCTTTTTATGTAGAAATTCTATTTAAAAAAATAAAAAACAAACAAACACAATACCAAACGAGGCCTTCGCCAATAATTTATTGGGTAGCAGAAATTTCAAAGTAGATAAGTTTTTTGGCTGCTATCTTTGCTGCATTACTTTCTTTTTTCTTTATATTTCTCCAGACATATCCTCTTCATTTCCCTCCCTCTAGTTCTCTATCTATCCTCTTTCATTGAAGTTGATAATTTCCCTTCATTCCATCTATTTCACTTTAGACTCCAGCATTTTTTCCGCAAAAGTCTCTTTTCTGTAAAGTTCTGAATTTCGTCCATATCAATAGATATAACAGGGGCAGGCACTTATTTGACATCAGCAAACCTATAGTCTAGTAAGCAAGAAGCTATATACTTTTGTACTTTTGCCGAAGGAGATTACATTAGTAAAAAAACCTAGACATAGAAAAGTGGTTATCTTTGAAGATTGTAACGAGAAAACAAGAAAGCCTATCCAAACTCTTTTACCTAAAGTCCCAACTTATTATAGAATCTTGCCTTCGCAAAAACCTCCACTCTCTTGCTACATCCGCATTATACTTTTCTCATACCACAATTTCAATTTTGTTGAAATATCATAATATAACTTCCATATCATGCAAATGGATCCTTTATCCTTCACCAGAAGCCTATGAGCTTCCCTTTAAAGGGTATACCTGCATAAAGTTTCCACCAGTAGACGACCTAGGGAGAACTAAATTAACATATAGTTGTTCCATAATTTGAACTCATGATTTAGGTCACAAACCAATGAAACAACTTAACAATGCAGCAAGACCCGGACAAAATAATAATAATAATAATAATAATAATAATAACCAACCAAAGAGATTATAAACTCTATGCTTGAATTAACGACTCCTGATTCCTGATCTGTTCAAGAAACCACTTCTCTGACATTGTCCAGCTTTGTAATAAGAAGATAAAGGTCCATTATTACCTATACAAATAAGTTTAAATATGGCTTCATTTGTGTGGCTATTACCTGATAACAGATACCATGTTAGGTTACTATAATAATTATCTGCAACAACAGCAAAGGACTGCACATATACAGGCAGCTCAGCACATCCCAACATGCTTTTTAGCCTCGCTGAGACAAGAGAATTATAAAGCACTTTGTACTCTCAGACTGATTAACATGTTGTAGGTTAGCAGAGAACTGAACTATAAGTAATCTATTACTATCAAGTATCAGCGGATATCAAACCACGCAAGCAATGCTAAAAGCAAGATAACCCGTGACATAGAACCGGAACTAAGATAGAAGATGCATACATACCGAACCTTTGAGCAAAGCAACTCTTTGTCCAGCAGTAGCTTCTTTGTCCATGATGGCTTCCTATTTTGTGCTTCTTCGATTTCTTCCTTGCGTCTAGAAATTGTTGCCTCCAATGATTGTAAAGTCGTTGCAGCGAGCCAATCTTGGTTGGGCTGTGAGAAGGATGGAAAACATATAGTTGCAGTATATAACAATCACAAAACCCAAAAAGTAAGTAAAAATAGAGGCTTGTCGGGAGAACGCATATCAAAAGTTGGTATGGCAAACCTTTGGACCTTCTAATTGATCATGAACTGACGAGTAATAGCAGGTCTCAGCCCCAGTGTGGCAAGTAGGTCCATCAGGCTTTCCAAGATATATAATCTGAGGACAGATATTGAACTCAACTCAGTTAAGCTTCTAACAATGCAACCCCCGAAAAAAATAAAAAAGGAAAAACAGGGAAAACAAGAACATGAAAGAAAAGAACAAGCTCTTGAGAGCTTGAGTATGGCAAATGCATACTGAATCGCGATCGCAATCGAGAAAAATGTCGAGGACATTGATGAAATTCTTGGAGGTCTCCCCCTTTGTCCACAATGAAGATCGAGATCGGCTGAAGAAAGTAGCCTTTCGAGACAAAATGGTTGTCGCAAGGGCCTCTCGGTTAGCAAATCCCTGCATAAGAATAGCTCCAGTATCTACATTTTGGGCAATGGCAACCACTAACCCCTTGTTGTCCCACTTCACACTGTCCAACAAGGTTTCGACCTAAAGATACATTAGGTAAAAGTATCAAACTATAAGAATCTGATTGTCATCTACTAAAATAAAGAACGTATGTATGTTCGTATAAACAAGCAGTAAGATACTGTTTAAAAAAAAAAACACTCCCCTCCTTTTCACTAACTTCTGCTGAGGTGATACATGCAATTTGTGTTGACTTGGAGCAATTTTATGGGTTGTAATTAGCACATTAACCACACTTGTTTTCAAAATTTGAAAGATCTAGAATTAAACCTTTTCCCATTAACTGTATTTCCTAAAGAAAGTTTTGTGAACCTCAATGTAATGCCCTTCCAATAACTAATTTTTCAAGTAATTTCATTAGAGCGCAGCTATAAGTACGATCACCTTCGTATGCATAATTCATTTTCGATGATAGAACTTGTGAATCGACGATCTATACCGTTAAATATGATTTAAAATACTTGAACAATCTAGAAATCAAATTTCAAGATTTTTCTTTTTACCTCATTTACCTTACGATCAAAATATCTCAAAATTGACAATTTTAACAGTTGGTACAAGATGTTTTCTCATTTAACATAGTAGAATAAACTTTAACATAGTAGAATAAACAGAATTGGTTGAATTTTTTTATAGAAAATTCTATCAAAATTGGTCACTCCAATATTGAAACGAAGATTCCGATCCTCTACTTCTAAAAGGTAGCTTGATTTTAATAGTTCATCTTATATCCGATTGATGAACTTGATAATAATTTTCAAAAAATACAAAATTCGTATCAAGATATTTCAAAAATTCTAAATCATTTTTAATGGTGTTGATCATCCATCCGAAGATCATCATCAAAAACTACTTGTGAAAAAGGTTTCGATCACCCTCTCCGAATACTAATTCCCAAAGAAGTTTCGGTGGCCTACAAGTAATCACCAATTGAAAATAGAAGGTCTAATTTGAGTAATTTTTTTTGGTTTTTGGTGTCAAACAAAGATCAAATCAAACCAAAGAATAGTCAGATCAGATTAAGACAGTATATAAGTATATATAAAAATTTTAAAAAAAAGAACGAAATTTGGATCGATGGATCCATCGATCGATCGATCGATGAACAGTGGTGATAACGAATCCATCCCAAGTAGATCTCGGGACGATGATGGGGGCAACAACAAAGAGGAGAAAAGGGGGTGCGAATGTTGGGAGGTGTACCTTGGAATCATAGCGAAGCGCTTCTTCGTTCCCAGCAGAAGCAGAAGCAGAAGCGGAAGCGGAAGCGGAAGCAGAAGCGGAAGCAGAAGCGGAAGTAGAAGCAGAGATGGGAGCGTGGAGCTGCTGCTTCTTCTTCTCCTTCACAGCGAGGAGGCGGCCGCGGCTTACAGGAAAAGCAACACCGCCGCCGCCGCCGCCGCCGCCGCCGCCGACTCCGACGCCGGGTAAGGAGAGGCGTGCTAACGCCGCCGCCTCCATGAGAAAGGAGAGAGAAGAAGAGAGGTCTGAGGAGAGAGAGAGAGAGAGAGAGAGAGAGAGAGAGGGAGAGAGCATAGATGTAGGGGTTTTCTTTTTGCATTTAGCCCCCTCCAAACTTTTTTATTGTAGAATTCACCCCACAAAAATTATAAACGGAAATATGTATAAACATCCCTCAACTATTACCCGTTTTGATGTGACTACTTAATCTTTAAAAATTTTGATTTTACTGTCTCTTTAAATTCAAAATTTCAATGAGTCGATTATCTTTATGGATTTAGTCGGTATATTTTATAAAATTCATAAAATTGTGAATCTATTAAAATAAATAATTAGCTTAAATTTTACATCCGAATAATTATTAAATAAATTAAATCAAATAAATTGAGAGATTGAGTACTAAAATTAAAATTTTGAAAGGTTGGATAATCAAATTAAAATTGTATGTGGTTCAGATAAATTTTATACATTTGTTTTAATTTTAAATACAAAATAATCATATATTGTCTAAATCGGTGCCACGTGAATAGCAGATATACTGTGTTTACGTAATACTTTTTTAATACGGTAAACTAATTAACACTCACACCACGTAAATTTATATATTGTGATAAAATTACTCCCTCCTCCCAACCATCAATAAATTAAAAAAAAAAATTTAAATAGGGGGGTGTTTGGTTTTCCTAAAATATTCTAAAAAATAATTTCTGAAAAATATTTTTCGTCCATTTATTTTTCTAAAGGAATAATTTTTCAAAACAATTTCTAATTTTTGTAAAAAAATAATTGTTTTTTGTTTTTTCTTTTTTTTTTAAGGAAAACGAAAACTACTGAAAAAAATATTTTGGGTTAAATATCAATATATCCTTATTTTCTAGCTAGGTGGAGAAAGGGAATAGAGAGAGATAAAAAACTGAAAAAAAAATTGACGAAAATTAATAAAATTTAATTAAAAGAATATTTTTGTTAGATATTAAAAGCTTACAGATGTAAATAAGTAAACTTAAAATCTGAAGAGATATATAACAATATTTTAAAAAGCAGATCGAATAGTAACCCAAAAATGTTACTGGGTTCAACAGTCACTTATTCAACCAGTGAGTAAACCATCGGTTCAACCAATAACGTCAACATAACATCATAAATATTTAATTATTATTTAAATTTTACTGTATAAATAAAACATATGCATATATAATTATTCTAGTCTATAAACTCTTATGAATCCCCGTTCTCTTTTGTCCACGTGGCAACATTAGCTTAATCTAATCTTCTGTGGGCCCTACCTGTCATCTTAAGGCACTCTGTTATTTAATTAGTGGGTGGGGCCCACCCAACTAAATTTTTTCATTTAATCTTCCCTACTTCTAATTAATTTCGTCTTCCTCCCCGGGCTTCTTCGCTCGCTCCTCTAGGTGCCGCTCCGACTCCTGTTCCCTCTCTGGACGTACTGTTGGGCTGAGTTCATGGCCGGACTTCTTGCCGTCGCGCCCGTTCCCTTTGGCAACGCTTCGTTTCGTTCGCCCCCTAGATGCCGCTCCAACTTCTATTCCCTCTCTAGATGGAATGTTGGGCCGAGTTCATAGTCGTCCCTTCTTCCGATCACGCCGTTCCTGTTAGCGGTGCTTCGTTTCGGCTTATTCATTCCCTCCGGCCACGAAAATGGCTCGGATTCATCCTCCGTGATCCTTTCTTGCTGCCTATATAATATGGCTCTGTAAAAATTTTATTTGCAAAAAAAAAACCCTATTTCTCTCTTACGAAGCCATAATTTTTTTACTGGAGACGAAGCCATATATTCGAAGTTTGAAATCCTTCATTCTGTTGGATTTCTGCACATTTCTTGCTATAGTTAGAAGCAGGGACGAAGCCAGGATTTAATTCTGGGGGGCCAAAAATATATTATGCAAAATATATTAATAAAACAAACTATATATAATAAAAATTTGAAGTACACAAATACAAAAAAAAACTTTAAAAATTTTACGTACCATACAAAAATTAGAATAGTGCTCGGCGCTCCTTCAAGTCACGAAATCCATCAATGATTGAATCAATAGTAAACTTCTCGGCAATTTCTCTTTNTTAAATAATTTAGACTACTGGTATTAGATATAAATATTAATTTTATAATATTGAGCATTCACATATAAATTGTACATTAAAAAATAAAAAAAATTGATACAGCTTTAGTTAATTTTATATTTGACGTATATTAATTGCGAGAATCACAAACAATAATTTCTCTTCTCATTCACTAACTACTGGAGGACTACGATACCTACTAAAATTATTTCACTAATTAATGGGGCACTATTATACCCACTAAAATTTTTTGATGTAAATATTGTACCATTTAAATTCTGAAATTAATTTTTATAACTAATTTTTAAAATTAAATTTTAAAAATAATTATCTGCAGCATCGCACGGATCTCTTAACTAGTTTAGAACTATAAGAGAATCTCAACTGTCGAATGCGTTGAAAGATAATATATGGACGTCACTCACATAGTCTCATTTAATTAGTGTAATCGTGCGTTTAGATGCTTCAATGTTACTTTATTTTTTGTAGACCTAGTTAATGTTTCATTGTTTCCATTGACCCAAAACTATAGCAGCTGCAGATGATGCAACAAGGTAATGGCACAAGCTGTTCAGAATATAATATTTTGAAATTATTGCATGTACCTGTTGCACCATACACCACGCTCTTAAAACCCTAACTATAAAAAGCATAAAAAAAAATTAATCGAAATTTAATGATCAAATATTGGATATATATGTTCTATAACTTTGTCAAAGAGATATATATATATATATATATATATATATATAGA
>NC_033640.1:2142073-2153894 GCF_001540865.1 Ananas comosus
AAAGAGAAGAAATCACTTCCTATAAAGTATCAAAAAGAAAGACAATTAAACCTGCTATCACCTGAGCACTCATAAGTTTCTGGAAATAATCCATACTACATAACATTGAAAAGTACATATCAAACCTCATTAACTTCAAATGAGTCTCAAACGCAAGAAGATTACATTATAAAACTATTGACAATTACTATTAGAATACTAATCAAAAGTACCAGCAACTCTCAATCATGGCTCAAGAGTTAAATGAATTCAATTGCACTATTAAGGTTCATTGAAAATATATCTTTCTCATGCACAATGTAACCATCAAACTCGAACAAAAACCAAGCTACTATTCTAGTAAAAGTTAGGTGAGATCCGCATAAGACATTAATAAATGATAAAGGACATCTAAAACTAACCACATTGTAAAACATCAAATTCTGTTCATATTTGACAAAGACTTTGCCTGAAAACTAAGAACAAATGTAGCACTTTGGTATATCTCAAAACATTTAAAACCCCACTAATCTAACAAACTAATATTCTTATTCAACAAATTATTGCTGACCATAACCATTACATCGAATATGAGTAAGAAAAGAGTACGTAAGAAATGCATTTAAACACATTTAAAAATAAAAAAAAAAAATGGTATACCATTGCACAAAAGGATGCTGGTGGAATGGGACATCATAACGACACTCAGCACGGTACATGCCAAGGCCCAAGCAGTAAGCTGCTTATATTGTCGATTTCAAAAGAAGAATAGAACCATCTCCTCTTAATCCTTATTCAACATATAAAGTCAAGGCAAATAACATGAAAAAGCAAATCACAAAAGTAGTTGCCTTTGGAAATTCAGTCGATTTATTGGAAGAACTATTAGTGTGAGAATGAGGCAGGGAAGCCTTATTTTTACAACCACACGCTTGACAAATATGATGTTTACAATACCTGGCATGCTGTTTACATAGCAGAATGCGTCTGATCGGAACAATAAACCACCAGCTTTTCAAGGGACTTTCTTCCAGCCTTCAATAAAATTTTGTCTCTTGCAGCTAATAGAACTACAAGGACAGCTTCGCTCGCTGTTCCTTGGATTACCGTTCCACCTCGCCCTGCAAGATGATCATCAAATATCAGCCAAAACGAAGCAGAGAAGGCAGGGAAACTAAAGGGATCTTTTTGCATATACACCCATAGCGAAAGCTCCAGAGATTTTGTTTTACCAAATACCTAGCCGCGGCTTCCCAGAGTAACGAAGCCATTCCGAAAGCCAGCGAAATAGGCATTAACAGCATCGCAATTCTTATCTGTTGAAAAGAACTGCTCAGGCAGCTTAAGGATTTAGCGAACCAATCTAAAACGAGCATCTCCAGCTCCGTCGCGACAGAAGACGCTATCCAACTGAACCCAACAATATTGAAGCCGGCGCTGAGCATCTCTCCTAGGAACCCAGCAGTGCTGCTATTAGACGGATAATAAGCAAAATAATCGGGGCTCTGCCGATGGGTGATGCCTGGTATTATCTTCTGACGTATATCTACGCACGCAAAACATTTCTGAATACGCATATCCCTATTCTCGCAAATATAAGAAGGCTTAATCAAAACAGAGAAGAGAATCTCGCGTTGTGAAGTACAGTGAAGTAGTTTCACCGTCGAAAACATCTTCGAGATTTTCAGGCTTGCTGGGAGCCGAATCAGGTAGAAGCTCCTTAAGATATCCTGGCTGCAGGGAAAGGTACTAAGTTATAGATTAAAAAAAAAAAAAGATTAACACAAACATGAAAAGGAAAACCAACCATCTTGTCGTGCAAAAATGAAAACAACAAAGTATCACAGGAGATGCCAACGAAAAAAAACAAATTTACACCAATCATCGAGATTAATTTCAAAGAACAGTTTTTGTAGACTGAAATTGTAAGTTCTAATTTGAAGTTTCTACTTCTATCATAAATAATAATAACAATGAGAAAGGATGTTAGAGCTTCCTCGAGAAGTTTTATTCAAATTAATCTAATTTCAACTAATCCAATCTGGAATCTCCTACTAGTTATTAATGGAACTGTAGCCTCATTTGCCAAATTTGACAAAACTGCAATTGAACTTAACAAAATTCATCATTTAACATGCTAAAATAACTCAAATCAAAACAATTGGAAGCTGAGATTTAAAAATGGGCTTTAACAAAATGGGATTTTCCATAAATTTTGAGGAGCAAAATCTCTCACCATGAGTCGAGATAAAAATGGGCTTTACCTCAACTTGGCTAAGAACGGGAAAAGATTCGCTCATTTTGTAGTAATCGGCGATGAAATCGACCACCATTTTGTGGGCGTACTCCCTCAGCTGCTCTGAATCCATCGGCTTCAACTCGTTCTCCCTTGAAGAAGCATCAAAATAAAGTTTATATTAAAAGAGGAAAAAAAAAAAAAAGAAAGAAGAAAAATCAGAGATTTAAGAATGAAAATATTAGAGTTAAATACTAACTGTTGGATAAAATCAATTAAATATTCAAAAATATAAGTCGCAAAAATCTCATAGATTTTTACGTACCTCTTTTGTGGTGCGGAATTAATATTGTGATTACCAGGATCTGATCTTGTCTTGTTTTACGAACTCGTTGATCCGCCAACGTCCTGTCTCAATTTGTTGCGTGTTGTTCTTTCTCGTTGCAATCCGGCTACTAGAGTCGATCGCCGCACACCGCCCAAATCCCTAGGGTTTATGATGGTGCCCTAGAGCGAACCCAAGAGAGAGAATTTTTTGTGGAGAGATGATTATTATTTTTTTCGTTGTTTTGTATGTGGTCAATACCTCATGTATTTATAGGCCATCAGGGAGATATTAATCCTAATCATATTCTAACTAAATCTCACATAGATAGAGATTTAAACAGATTAGGATTTATCTATTAGATTTATTCCTTATCCCAAGTGGACTAGGAATATAACAGATAATTATAAATATTTATTTCTTATCCCATATGGATTAGAAATATTTTAGATAAGTCCCAATGTGGACGAATCCTAACACTAACATTGGAGATGGAAGAGAGAGAAGAAGAAGAAGAAGAAGAAGAAGAAGATTAGTGTTGGGAGAAACGGAGGGAGTCGGAGAGAGAGAGTGTAATGGGGCGGATGATTTTGTAATGGTGTGGGAGGTGGTGTTAGCTAATCCTACCCCAAATGAGCTATCCCGGAATAGCCCATTTGGGGTGGGGTTAGCTACCCCACCCCACCCCACTACTCTACCCAAACAAAACACTATTTTACCTATTATTTTTTTTATCCCACCTACTTCAACCAAACACTATTTTATCTATGCCCGGACTAAACCCAATACTCAACCAAATACAAAATTACTCTAACCCCACCTTAACCCTGAACTTAACTCTATCCCTGAAATAACAATTTTTTACTTAACTCTGAACCAAACGGTTCAAGGTTCCCTCTGCGTTTGGTTCTGGGATAAATAAAAATTGCTTATTTATACAAATTTATATATAAGCAGTAACTAAATTAATTTTACGTTTAAATAAAAATTAAGTTGTTATTAAGAATAAAATAAATAGTATTTGGATGGTTAAATTGGAACAAGAAAAATATAAGAGTTAAAATTAATTATTAATAATTAATTAGCTAATTAATTACAAATAATAAATTAATTAATTAATTACTTTATTATTTAAGCAATAGATAAAATGATTAAATATATTAATTAGATTAATTAATAATTTAATACTATAATTAAAATTAAATTTAAATTTTAATTGATCTTGTTCTCACTTGAGAACAAGTTTGGTTTAGGAAAAAAGATGGAACAATAGTTTGAGGCTTATACCGGATTATACCAGCTTATTCTAGAGATCCGAGAAGTACTATTCTCGAATACCAATACAGCGTTTGGAAACAAGGGCGGGAACAATGGCATATTCCCCCCTTATTTACGAACCAAACGCCTCCTTACTATTCCTTAATTTCTTATAATTCATATGAAAAGATCCTTAAAAATAATAAAAATATATCAAAAATTATTTTTTCTATGTATAACATGTCAGAATAATTTGATCATTTAGTCCTCTTCATCAACGTTCGTAAGTTTTCGAAAATAATTTTGAAAATTTAAAAAGACAATACAGGTTTTTAAAAGTTAGAAAAAAGGTAAAAATAATGATATTTACAAGAGATTTTTTGTAGTTTAACTTTTAAATTATCTATATTGAAGAGTGTAGATTAATTTCATGAATAATTAGCAGCGGAATCATTCTTTATGAAGCAATTTTCTATGCATTCAAGTGCAAGAAAATTTTGCAGCAATCAATAACAGGGTTATTCTCTGCACAGTTGGTTAGACAAAATTTTTATACGGTGCTCCACATAGAATTTTTATAAATCGGAGCTTTTAATTGGACAGTAAAACTCGTAAATAATTTAAATCTATAAATCAACTAATTAAATCCTAAAAAGTTTTAATTTGTATTTTTAAATTTTTAAATCTTTTTGTTTGAATTATTTAATAATATTATATTTTAAAATTTAAATGTATAATTTATTTTTACAAGCTTAATTAATATGTTTTACATAATTTATCTGTCTATCTTTTTAACACATAATTAACTAATAAGTCTAAATTTTATATCAATTCTTTTCATATTACTTATATAGAATAAATTAAAAAATTATTAAAATTAAAATTTTTATAGATTAAATAGTTGAATCAAAATGGCATGTCATAGTATCTACCGATTTTTATCCATGAAACATGAAGAAGTTACTTCCCTGCACCCAGTGTAGGTGGAAACGGAGCAGGCCAGAGCGAGCTTGCCTCAGCTCAAATTCGGCTTGAAATTAAATTTCGAGCCTAAATTTAAGTCAAGCGCTCGGCTTGAAATTAATTCGAAGCCGACGCGAGCAGCTAATTTCGAGTCGAGCGAGCTCGAGCTGAAAGCGAGCGCGCTTGAAATTCTCAACACTGTACGATTGAATAGTTTAATTTGGTATAGAAAATTATTTATAATTTGATACAAAAATATATCTAATAGTTCAAGATACAAAATAATTATTATGAAATACGGATATTATAATAGTAAAGAAAAATTAAATTTACGAGTTGAATATCTAATCTTTTAAGCTTTCGCATGTCTTCTCTTCCGCTTCAATTTTCCATATTATCTTTTCCACCTATACGTCAAAAAAATGAATAAATTATACTAGACAAAATTAGATTAAACTATCTTAATATAATAACTAAAATCCAAATTTATATAAATAATAATTTTCGTACCTTAAAAAATTTCTGTATATTTCTCAAGCACGACCATTAATGGCAAGGTATGCACAGGCGCGGGCGCGTGCGTTACTTGAAACTTTTGGGAGGTCAAGTTTGGGCCGCTTTGAGGAGAGAGAGAGAGAGAGAGAGACGGAGGAGACTGAGAGAGAGATTAGGAATTTAAGCTTTGGTAAAAGAAAAGGAGGGAGAGAGTGTAAATTTAGTAAAATTTTATCTTTTTGTTGGCATATTGGGTTTGTTCTTATGGCCCAGCAATATTGGCTCAATTTTAACTAAACTTAGGTTACTCACTTAGCCCCTATATATATATATATAGGGGCTAAGTGAGTAACCTAAGCTGATATACTATCAGTAGCACGGAGGTCTCCATGCTACCAAGTTGTTTTTAATAATGCGATTTCCAAATCGATGATCGGCTCTTATATTATACTCTTCTTCTCTCAATTAAAACTCTAGTAATAGAAACTCTTCTTCTTCTTCTCCCTTTTCCTCGCTCTCCTCCAATGCTAGTTTCGAACCCGTAACTAGAATTTCTCCGCCCCTATTCATCTACAATGCGTATTGCTTCACCCATATCGAACGCGTATTACTTTTCCATTTAATTTTTTCTATTGTTTTTTCATACTTTGCTAAAAATAAGATTTAGGAGAAATGGAATGAGAGAAGTGGTTGTAACAATGATGGATTGGGTTGGATTTTAAAGAGGATGAAAATTTGGCATTTTACTTATTTATTGTTAAAAATTTAATAAATATCTAACGGTAACAAATCAGAGGAATAAATATGAATATCCCTCTCTAACGATAATAAATTAGACAAATAAATATGAATATCCCTCTCTAACGATAACAAATCAGAAAAAAAAATAAATATTATTAAATTTTTATAGAAATAAAAGTTAAAAATTAAATCTTGTAAAAATATATTTACTATTCAATAAATTTATATGCAATTAACCCTTAAAGTCAAGGTCGACGTAAGCCTCTTCCATCTATCTCTGTCACTGTAGAGTGGGATTGGTCTGAGGGTGCGTTTGGTTCGCGTTATCTTTTTTAGATTCCTAGTAATTCAATAGGAATAAAAAAATATGACGGTGTTTGGCTAAACGCATTAAGTAATCCAGTTGGTAATACTGAATTTACTTGGAAATGAGATGCATCCCAAAGTACTAATCTCATTTCTTTGAGAAAAGGTGGGTATCCTTATATTAATGGATTGGAAAAATTATAATATGTCGAATTTTTTTCTTTCTTCCCATCCGCCGGCTAGTTGGTATTATTTCTTTTTACACTCTAACGTCATATCTCTCTCTAAACTTTTTTTTTTCTTCTCTAAACTTCAACTCTTTTTCTCTCTCTAAACTAAGTTATTTCCCTCCCTCTTTTTCTAAAATCTCAACCCTCTCATTCTCTCTAACCTCGACTCTCTTTCTCTTTTTATTTCTTTAATTATGCTCTCTCTTTCTAACCTATATTCTCTCTCTTTTTTCTAAAAAGATGTTGAATTTTTTTATAGTATTATTTAAAATTAAATTAATTAATTAATTAATTAATTGTATATTTTTCGTAATCTTAAATATCATGACTAAATAATATGACCGTACGAACCAAATATCGAAATACTACATTCTTAGTAATAGGATGAATAGGAATAAGATTCTCGGATATCTTTTTACTCCTAATAATCTTTCATAGTGCGAACCAAACGCGCCCTGAATGTATAATATTCTAGGTAGAAGCAGTTTCTGGGAAAATGCAGCAGCAGTTTAACCAATTTCTCGCCGAGCGGAGGAAGTAGCAAAGTGGTTTCCTTCTTTTGTGAAAGTCTTTTTACTAAATTTATGCGGATCCCACATAATGTACCCTCGGCACATGGGCTTTGTTTGTCTTGAGCTCTTTACCAACTCTTATTTGGTGGTTAATTCAATCAATAGTAATAGGGACGATTCAATCGAATGGCAAAAAGAATAGCAATGCTTTTGTCCCATCGAAAAGCGTCCAATTTCTACAAATTATATTTTTTCTTGGTTTGGTTAAACTGCGAGGTCATATAATTTTTTGTATACTTGATTAAATTTTATTTCAGCCCTCAAACTTTTAAGTCTGACATTGGCCTGTTTGGCCTAGATTCTGAAAAAATAATTTCTGTGTCATTGATTTTAGTTTGAAAAATTAATTTTGTTTAAAAGTTATAAAACGTTTGGCTGTGTTTAGATAAAAGAAATTTTTCTGAATTAATTTTATAAAACTTTTTGGTAAAAAAAATTTTAATATTTGCATATAATAATATTTTTACTAAATTTTATTTTAAAGTAATTTAAATTTTGAATTAAAATTTAAAATTTGTACAAAATTTAAAATTTAATTGTGAGACCCAGATAGTCCTATATATCAGATATAATAGGGCTAAATTCTTAACTCGGCTTAAGCATTTTGGGTGGTGGCAAGGCCCAAGAGATTAAGAGAGTTAAGCGTGCTAGGACCGGAGTAGTCCTAGGATGGGTGACCCCCTGGGAAGTTGGGGCGTCACAAATGTGAGATCCCTGGTGTTCAGTTGTGGAGGCTTGTCGGCAGCTCTGGAGAGTGTCGGGACAAGTCCGAGTCGCGTTGGCGCAAATAGACGTAAAACGGGCTCCGTGCGACGCGAGGGCAGTTTTTAGCGAAGAAAATCTGTAATTTGCTCATTTTCTGCTTGCTGTACCGGTACAGCCATCGTGGTGTACCGGTACACTACACAGTTTACGCGCATACTGCTCTCGGGTTGGCTTCCTGTACCGGTACGCGACCCCGTGTACCGGTACACCAGGGTAGGTAGAGGGCTAAATGTGTAATTTCTCTCCCTCGTTTGCATCACCAGCCCTCCCTCTCTCTATTTAGCCTTGTGAGGACAGAGAGAGGGAGTTCCTCTGCTGCTATTTCTCTCTCTCACTCTCCATCCGATCTTAGGCTAGGAAGGGGTTTAATTGGAGTTCGTCGCCGACGTCGCGCCGCGGGATCGTTCGAGCACGTATTTGACGCCGGGGCATTGCGAGGAGACCGGGGGAGCATGCGACTTCGCTGTTCTTGACGTCGCGCCGGTGCTCGGAGTTATCGAGGTGGGTTTTTCAGTTTTTCCTTGATTTTTGGGCAAGTGTTTACTACTTCAACTCGGAAAATTATTGTTTGCTGAAATCCACTGTCGACTGTTAGTATTTCAGCTCGTACGCGACGTAGGAGTATCGGATTGCGACGAGACTTGGTTCGTTGGATTCAGGACTTGAGAGAGCATCCACGGAAAGCTATACTGCAATTTTGGTGTAATGTTAGCTTGGTTCGAATCCCCTCTTTTTTTGGGACTGCGTGGATTTGCGAATGAATGAGAAATTTTGATATTTTTAGTTGAGGTTAGCTCGATTTCGGATCGGTGCAGCCCCTGAGTCCTTTTCAGTTTAAAACAGAAGCGGAAATAAAAGGCGTTCTGAATTTTTTTTTTTTTGAAATCCTGACCCCAAGAGTATGCAGAATTCTCACAAATACAGAATCCACTTGTAGGGAGCGACAGGTCTCCCTGTATTTGCACGGGCGTCATCATATTATTACAGTACAACCAGTAACACAGAGTGAGTGAAGATTACTATACATTATACATTTCACCATGTCACATCACCGAGTGTTGTTACATTAGGTGATAAACAGTGAAAACCACAAAAAATCCTTTTAGAAGGTTCGGTGTGGACCGTCAGAGGACCTTTAATGTGCGTTTTGGTAAAAGCGCACCACGAGGGCGTAGAACCTTTTAGTTTGTATCAATAAGATTCAGGAAATTCGGACATTCAAATTATAATACTTAGGCTGGACCAGCAAAATCAACTAACTATATATCTAACAGAAAATTACAAGGTATATAAGTTTAAGTCGAAATACCTGGTTCGAAGCTCTATCGAGCCGCGTACACACGTACCTCAGTCTTGTCCACTATATCAGCCCGCGTGACGATACTGAAAGGGGACATTGGTTGTGGGGAGTGTGAGACATGTAATACATTTTCCCTGCCCAGATTCGGTCCGCAAGCAGAAGGCGTATTAGTTACGCGGGATCGGGAAGAGTGGTAACAGGACAGTATGAGGGTAGTGAGACTACGTATGGGGAGTAACGATAGATGAAGGAACAAAGGATTGGTAAGTATAGTGATGAGTAGTGAAAAATCAGAGGGTGAGCGCTACGTGTAATGTATGACTGCAAGATATCAAGGATACAAAACTATGTAGCAGACACTGTTAAGAAGAACTAGAAGTTATATATGCAGCACGTTATAGCTATATGGTCACCGACGGAAGTCAAAGTAGCCAATCTGAATAACGCCGGGGGTGTCCGTCTTCAAGACCTAGGCAAAAGATCAACTTATCTGCTCATACTGGCATGGTTTAACATAGCACAAAGAAAACCGCTGGGTTGCGGCGGGGTGAGGATGTAACGAACCACTTTTCGCGGGGAAAAAGAAGCAGGGCTCTGCTGGTGGAGGGGGGGGATCAACCGGGCTGGTGGTTACTGTGGGGAAAATGCACGGCGACGGTAATTGTCGGCGTTCATGTCGATATGATCAATGCCCAAAGATTCGGCAACAGCCGAACAATGCACCGGGGCCCCTCGGGCCTATAGGGTCAGTCAACTAGAAAGAAGCCGCAGAACGACACTGAGGTCAAGCTAGGATGGAGACACTCTAAATCCTACCTCAACTGGCTGATGCAATAGTGACTGGACTGATCAGATGCAATGGGAGTGAAGCAAGCTCAACATGGACTATCCAAATGTAGTAATACTGCTCATAGTTCACCTACTTATGATATACCAAGATCGCATATACAATATGCTGAAGTATTATAATCTAGAAAATTATCGGTCGACCGGGATGGCGACATATACGCTCAGGCACACCCGGACCTCGAGAAGGGTCATCAATACGACGAATGTAAGAAGCGCCAACAATAAATAATATTTGCGACAAGGACCGACCAACCAGGGGGTGGGTGTCACAGATATTAATAATAAAAGCACGATAACTAGGTCAACGAAAAATAGTACGAGAACGCGATGCAATTCAGGGTCACCGAACGAAAGTCAGAAGAATCGACATCGAGATTAGCGACAACAAAGTGCAAGGAGAGACGGCAAATAGGTCACCGGTATCAATCACCTGGGATAAAGCTAGCGTCTTACTGCCGAAGCATAGATAGTAAGGCGATATGCAACATTATGAGGAGTAGGCAGTGATGCAATAATACGACCAGGCGAATGCAAAGCGCATCAAATACGAGTTATATCAAATATATGTATATAAGAATATGCGGGATAATAACGATCGGCGGGGGAGGACCAAAACTTAAGAACCGAGCAGGGGCGAGCGTTCGACCACGGGGCAGGTAGCGAGGTGCGGAATCGTAGGAATACCACCTGTGTCGGATTGTCGGCGAACTGTTTCCTGACTAGCAAGACTGTACACAGCGACGCCTATAGAGGGTCCACCGGGTTAGTATCTAACCCGCAACTAATAATCACAGTATCCACAACCCCACAAACGATTCCACAAAGATAGGTTTCCCAATACCGATTACCGTAACTCGCCGGAAGTCCCGAAAACTACACCGGGACGTCGTCGGGACCCACTAAGTGTCCCGAACTCACCGACTCGTGCCACGAGTCACCTGCTGCCCCAAAACACTCTAATTTGGATGTTTTGGCAGCAAACACAAGATAGCACCCCTACACAATTATCGCCGGATAATTGTACGAATTCGGGTTCCCGAAAGTGTCTATTTCGACACCGGAACCCTCCGTCGCTCACCAATCATCATCGAACCTACAAAATAATGATGGTGACCCGCCAACAAGGCTCAGCGACAAAACACAGAGCAAACAAACACCGTCGAAAAGAATCCGAACCGAAATCGCGTTCTTTCGACGAATTTCGTCGAAAAACGCACTGAAATCAACCTTTCGATTTCCGCGAAAGCTACAGGTGTAATACACTGAATTTTTCCAAATTGCGAAATTCGAGTGTGAGGAATGATATTTGGAACCCTCCCACATGTTCAAAAGGGTTTATAAATGTTTACACATAAGTTTGAGAGTGATCGGAATGTCGGAAACAAGAAAGTGCATTGAGCAGGCGAAAATCAGCTTTTTCTGCTTGCTGTACCGGTACAGCCATTAGCCTGTACCGGTACACAATGCAGATTCGTGGCAGCAGGGCTAATTTGGTCATTTCACATCTTGAGCCCATCTATTTGAACCCAGCACGTCTCTGGGACTTCAGTGGAGTGGGCTAGAGTGCAGAGAAGCTTCCTCCACCTTCTCTCCCTCTCTCTCTCTAGGGTTTTTCTCTCTCTACAAAGAATTCGACGATTTCGCTCATTTTCGTCGCCTCGCTCGATTTTCGCTGGTTGCGGGTGTCGCTGAGCCTTGGTGGACGTGTGAGGGAGTGGTTTGGAGAGTTTTTCGCAGCCCTGGACCAGTAGCTCACTGGTTGCAAGCTTGAGAAGGTAATCGGCTCACGTTTTCCATTTTTTT
>NC_033640.1:2156304-2157546 GCF_001540865.1 Ananas comosus
GAGAGAGAGAGAGATGGAGAGAGAGGAAGAAGATGGCTCCGGCGGCGGCTGGCCGGCCGGGGCTCAGTCGGCGGCGGCCTGGTTGTGCGCAACAGGGCAGGGAAGAGGGATGAATGTGGCAGGGGGGCTAGGGTTAGGGTTTCTAGTAGCAAACCTTAAAAGACAACATGTATGTATAAGGTGCAAATTGCGGAAAAGCCCCTCAAACTTCAGTATTTGATACTGAGTCCCTCACAGCATGAGTAAAACGCAAAAATACCCCTCAATGAGCGATCTCACGCAAAACGGTACATAAAATATTGCGACTTTTGCGAAATTACCGTTTTGCCAACACCGACCTCTCCTCGATCAACGCGCGATCTCCGCAGATCCGTCCGTCAGATTTGCGAACGGATTGCACCAGTGCGATCAGCACCTCGGAGACAGCAAAGCTACACCTTCGATTCATCCCGATCGACCACGGATTCACGACAAAATCCAACCTTCTTCCAATAGAAGGAAACACACACGCACAAATACATATAAAACATGTATTTTTGGATTTTCTCGAAATCCGTGCGTCAAACTCAAAATCCATCAGCGCCACTAGTTCCAGAACAGCTGAACCGGTCGAATCGAGCTATTGGACTGATATGAACGGAGTCCGATACGCACCAGAAGCCAACTCTACTCCGTGGCTTCCCCGGAAAACCGGAGTTACTATTCACTTAAGTGAAAACTGAAAATTGCGTATCTTCTCCATTTTAGCTCAGTTTCTCCTGAAACTTAACGAGTGCTTATGTAATTAAATTACACACATAAACATCATCAACAGAGAGTTTAGTCGCACTGTCAAAAATCTCAGTCCTTACACTCGGGCGTTTTTGGTCGATCCAGCAAGTGGTGTCGCAGCCGAGGGGGTTCCGTGCTGCCAGGGATTAGCGTGCGAGGTGGGTTACATCGGTTTTGACTCCTAAGTTCATAATCGTCAACATGTATAGATCTTGATTTTGATAATTTATTCTAGCTCGAATTCATGGATTATATGATAGAATGCAAATCTGAATTTGAAGCATGTGGTAATAAATTAAGTAGATTATATATGTTGGACTTGGAAACTGAATTAGGAGAAAACCTGCGATTTGGACCTGTCACTTGATTAAACTGCTTGATTTAGCTCTAGGAGCCGTTATTAAATTGTACTGTCGCAGAATCTTCGAGACGAGTACTCCAGATAGTTTAGAATATATCTACACTCGTGCT
>NC_033640.1:2157806-2187746 GCF_001540865.1 Ananas comosus
GTTGTTGACCCGCACTCTTGATGACATTTTTGTTCATCAGGAGTCACCCATGGCGGGTTTTGTTGTAGCCAGGTGGGTGATTCAGATGTCTTCCCTCGTTCTCATCAGTCTTTTCGTCCTTTATTTGAGATGGCGATAGCTAGTGATATGATAGTACGAAATGTGATTGGTTGACATCCTTTACAGTTGAGACTGGGTTAGGTTAGCCCTGACATTCGTATGGGCAGGGGCCCTGACACTTATGTGGGCAGGGACGGGGCAACGCTGATAGCCCCTGTTTTTGTAGAGCCACAGGTTTCGGCTGCTGCGCCTTCCGTGGATCAGGATCGAGGCAAGGGCGTCGCGAGCTAGAGCCCTACCCGACTGACAGAGCTAGAGGTACCCTACTGCAGGTAGTTGTTTTACTTCGAGCTTATGTACATAGTACTTAACTCGCCAGTGCGAGTAACGCTGTATTTTGGTTTTTGAACTATGTATATGAAGCTCAGTTGGTTTAGCTATTGTTTATTGAGCAGCTCTATGCTGCTGTTTGTAGTATTGCCTATCTACAGGTACTTTTGACGCTTCGTATACAGAAAAAATTTCTTTGTATACGGCGGATTTGTCGGCGTGCCCGGGGAACGAGACATCCGGGGCGTGACAACAAATATATTAAAAAAGGTTAATTTCATATAGGTCACTACAAATATAGTGAATTATAAATATATCTCTACAAATATAGTGAATTATAAATATATCCCTACATTTTTACCCATCTTATATTATACTGTTGTGGCTTTTGTAGAGATATATTTGTAATGGCAAAATTGATATTTCACTTAAAATATAAATAGTTATATAACGATAACAAACCAGAGCGACATATTTGAAAACATTAAAATTTTTACAAGAATAATATAAAAAAGTTGAATTTTGTAGCGACATATTTGTAATTAACTATGTTTGTAGGAACATAAATCCATTTAACCCTATTAAAAAATTCTTATAGAAAAAATAAGAGTAATGTAGTTATTTTGCCCTCTCCATTAACAACGAATTCTCCTAAAAATATTTTTTTAATTTTCAAAAGACAAAATATAGATTTTTGAAGTTAGAAAGAAAAAAATAAAAATATGGATATTTATAAAAAAAATTTCTTTTGCCATTTATAAAAAATATTCTTTTCTTCATGTATAGAAAGATACGGGGAATTTATAAAGCACAAAATACATTAAAATACAGGGGTTTTCAGAAGAGGTTTAATTACACTCTACTAATACACTTTACTTAAGTTTGTTTTTTCTTTTCTTTTGCTGTATATATATTATACTATTTTTTTAAGATATTTTTATATTATTATATTGGCCAATTTGCATAAAAAATTCACTTATTTTGGGCTTTTGCAAAATCGGACCATCTTTTTCGTTTTTGAAGATTCAGTCCGCTTTTTCAGCAAACTGACCAAAATACTCTTATACCTTTTTCTCTCTCCTCTTCGTTTCTTTCGTTTTTTTCTTTCTCTTCCTAGAGAGCGGCGGAGACGGAGCGAGGCGAATGACAACCCCATTCCCATCCAATGTGGGATTATTGGGGTGTCACAGACTCCCCCCGTTAAGGCCCTGACGTCCTCGTCAGTCCAAACACACACAGCCCAAGATCACCAGGCTATGTGAGACTCGTCTCGCTAGCCCGTCATCCAGACCCTGGCTCAGCCGAGACTGATACCAAATGTAACGACCCAGCCCACTAGCAACAATAACTCGTTGGGCCCAATCACCGGCCCAAAATGCTTAAGCCCAGTTATTATTACTAGTGTCTAAGTCTCTTATAAACCCAATGACAACCCCATTCCCATCCGATGTGGGATTATTGGGGTGTCACAGAACGAGGATGCATCTTCGCCGGTGCCGACGCTGACACCGTGGAGGTCACTGCGGCGCTGCAGCCTTGGAGCAGGGGGGGTCCTTAGCGGCGTCGTTGCCGGCGCCGTGGCTGTTGGCAGAGAGGGTGACAAAAAAAATATTATAGAAAAAACAGGAAAAAAATAGAGATAAAAAATTATGTAAAAAGAATGATGAAGATGAAATTACTTTGTAAACTGCAAAATAAATTATAAATTGCACTACTTAAGATGTAAACTGCAACTTTAAGATGAAAATTACACTCTTTAAACGAAAATTACACTCTTTGGGAGGTATTTACACTGTTTCTCTTCTTATTACACTCTTTCAGATATAAACTGCATCCATGAAGATGAAAGTTACACTTTTTAAACGAAAATTGCACTGTTTCTTCTCTTGTTGCACCATTTCTTCTCTTATTATACTATTTTTTATCTTAAACTGCACCCCTTTAAGAGATATTTATACTATTTTTTCTCTTGTTGCACTGTTTCTTCTCTTATTGCGCTATTTCTCCTCTTAAAGGGTACAGTTTAAGATAAAAACAGTATAACAAGAGAAGAAATAGTGCAACAAATGAAAAAACAGTGCAACAAGAGGAGAAATAGTATAGATATCTCTTAATTGGGTGCAGTTTAAGATAAAAAATAGTGTAACAAGAGAAGAAATGGTGCAATAAGAGGAGAAACAGTGCAATTTTCGTTTAAAGAGTGTAACTTTCATCTTAATGGATGCAGTTTATATCTGAAAGAGTGCAATAAGAAGAGAAACAGTGTAAATACCTCCCAAAGAGTGTAATTTTTGTTTAAAGAGTGTAATTTTTATCTTAAAGCTGCAGTTTACATCTTAAGTAGTGCAATGTATAATTTTTTTTGCAATTTACGATGCAATTTTATCTTCATAATTCTTTTTATATAATTTTTTATCTTTATTTTTTTTCCTATTTTTTCTATAATATTTTTTTGTCACCCTTTCTGCCAACAGCCACGGCGCCGGCAACGACGCCGCTAAGGACCCACCCGCTCTGAGGCTACAGCACCGCAGTGACCTCCACGGTGTCGGCGTTGGTGCCGGCGAAAATGCATCATTATCAGAGACAACAGAGAAGGAGGGAGAGGGAGAGACGAGAAGGGCGGGGAAGGGCGAGAGAGGCGTCGTTGTCGGAGACGGTGGAGGAGAGTCGGAGAAGAAAAGAAAAGAAAAAAGCAAAAAAAAAAAAAAAGCCGCGGCGAGGCCTTTGTGGGGTCGGAGGCAAGGAAGGTGGGGGATGCGTGGGCGAGGGCAAGGGCGAGGGCGAGAGCATGAGGGTGAGCGGCGAGGCGGATCATTTCCGCCTCCGCCTCTGCCTTCGCTATTTTTTCTTCGGCAATAAAAAAAAATAACGAGAGAAACGAAGAGGAGAGAGAAAGAGGAAAGAGAAAAAGTAAAAAGGGTATTTTGGTCAGTTTGCTGAAAAAGCTGACCGAATCTGCAAAAACGAAAAAGGTGGCCCGGTTTTGCAAAAGCCCAAAATAAGTGGATTTTTTATGCAAATTGGCCTATTATATTAATCAATTTTTGATGCATTTTTGTTTTTCTATTTGACTAAAATACAGAAAGTACTATGTAGATATTCATTTTTTCACTATTTCTTTCTAATTTTTATAAATATATATTTTATTTTTTAAAAATTTTAAAAATATTTTCAAGAGGGTCTTAGAATAAATAAAGAGTGTGAAATAATAAAATTATCCCTACTTATTCTATAGAAAAAAAAATATATTCCTTTTTATATATTTTCATTTTTAAGAATTTTTTTGGTATAAAAAAGATGGATGGAATAGTGACAGAACCCTGACGCAGGAAGGCTAAATGCATTAATTTAAAATTTTCAATAAAAAAGGGGTATTTATTGGAAGATAAATCTATATTTACTTCTATATTAAAGCTCAATACCAAAACTGATATCGTATGTATACCTTATTTTAAGGAATTGGGTTCCACCTTTATTTTATGTATTGTATTTTTTCTATGTGGCTTTTTATCTTTTCCTTCACCGGATTTTTAATTAATGCATCCACTCATTTATGACCCTTCGAATCCTACTTTAAATCACCTTTCTTCCACCGGATTTTTAATTAATATATTCTATACCTCTATATTAAAGTTAAATACCAAAGCTGGCATGGCATGTATATCTTATTTTAAGGAATTGGGTCCTACCTTTCTTTTATGTATTGTATTTTTTCTATATGGCTTTTTATCTTTTCTTCACCGGATTTTTAATTAATGCATCCACCCACTTACAACCCTTCGAATCCTACTTTGAACACTAGAAACGGACGTAATTGGCCCCTTCTCTCCTTCTCCGCTTCCTCTTCCTTCTTCATGAGCTCCAAACCTGACATCAATCGTGTGTTGTGAATGGAGAAGGAGAATCGCGTGCCGTGTCCCGAACTCGGCGCTGCCATCTCTGCTGACTTCAAGGACACCATTGCTTGGACGACGAGACGGAGTGCATATGCGACATGGTGAGGTAGGTGATGGGCATGCTCGAGGGGCTCCTCACGAGGCTCCTGAAGAGGGAGAGGGTGGCACTGGACTCTAGATCGAGTAGCTCAATGCCGAGCTCAAGTAGCTAAATGATAGATAAATAGAATTCCAATCCTTCTTCATGGCTATAGCTGAAGGCGCCATGGCAGCGCCACAGCCTCCGCCTGCACTGTTGCTCTCATGTTCCGAAACTAATCTATTGCTTAATGACGTGACGAAGCAAAGAAACTAGCTTTTTCATGCTTTTAATAAAGGTTTATATAATATCAAGCTTATTTTTAGTTCTTAGTTATTTCTTTTCTATGATATTTTCATGTGCTTTATCATATTTGTTTATTTTAAATTGTATGTTATGTTAATTTGTTATTATTATGTTTGAATTATATATAGTATATTTTCTATATAAATATGATGTTTCTCAAATGGTACAGTACTTTACACCAATAATCAGGTAGCACATATAATATTAATATATTATGAACATTTATGAGATGAAACATGCATATTGAATCTAATCAATATTTACATTATAATTTGACCAAGTTATTAAATTAGAGCAAGAAGGTGATAAGGTCCTACAGGTTTCATGAGTGAGGTTCTAATGGCTCCTGTTGCAATGGAATTCACTCAAATATTGTCCGTCGCCCACTTAATACTTCTTGAGTTGATTCAATGCTCTTGAGTAAATCGAAAGCAAATATAAGAAAGAAAAATATATATCACAAAAATAATTCTTTCATATTTAGATGATTATTTTTGTTAACAAGTTGTGCTTTGAATTGCTAGATGTACGTTTAGTTGCTGAGTATATGGAAAAGTTGGTTATAGCAACAAGCCCTGCAATTGATGAGATGAATACAATGTTTCCCACTCTTGACACCTTGAAAAGTGGATGTGCAAGTTGGCTCAAATTGAAAACATATTCCAAATTAATAGCCATCAAGTATGGATATTGTTCAGCACTAATATCTACTGCTGCTTTCACAAAGGACGTCCTACTTTTACATTTTTTTTACAAAAAAAATTTTAATCTTTTTAATTTTTTATGTTAATTCCTATTTCTTCTTTCTTCAGTTTTACGCTATTCTAAAAAGAATAGTTTTTTTTATTTTTGTTTCCCAGAAAAAATAAAATTTTGTTAAAAAAAAAAAAATCAGATTTCACGAAAAATTTACCTTTTATTTTTGTTTTTTCGAGTAATTTCTCCGGAAAACGAAAACTCTTGGAAAATGATAGTTTTTTCGTAAAAATTACTATCAGACCTGAACTAATCCCGAATCGAGCGTGAAAGAGACCCAATTCGCCGATCCTTCGTCTCCCCGATCTCTAGAGTTTTCGAGGTCCTACTCCCCCGTTAGGGTTGAGCAACAAGCACATTATAAGAGAGAGAGAGAGAGAGAGAGAAAGAGAGAGAGAGAGGGAGGAGATAAACTACTAGTAGAAACAGCAGAGCCCGAACCTTTGAACGACGAAAGAGGAGTTCCCAGAAGCTAGAACTAGAGCGGGGCGTGTGGCCTAGTCTTTAAAAAATGATTTTGAACTTAAAAAGTGATTTTCGGTTGGAGCGCTTGCCAACTTCGTTTTTAGTTTCAAAATTTGATTCTGATTTTTAAATTCAATTTTTTCATTTTTGATGCCCAAAAACGAAAGCAGCTAAAACTTACTTTTTGAAATCTAATTTTGATTTTGGACTCAAACTTCAAATTTTTATTTTAATTTTCGATTCAAAGATTAAATTTAAATTTAATTTTAAATTTTAATTTTTAAATTTATTTTTGAATTTTTAAATTTCAACTTTTAAAATTTAAATTTAGATATTAAATTTTAAATGTCACGCCCCGGATTACTCGTTTTTCCGGACGCGCCGACAAATCCGCCGTATACAAAGAAATTTTTCCTGTATACAAAGCGACAGTTGTACCTGTAATCAAACAATACTATAACCAGTAGTATAGAGCTGCTAGGAAAAGAAAAAGCATAACCAGATAGAAAATAAAAGTTTACTATACATACAAACATCCAGGAATACAACAGCTCACTCAACGCGATACAACAAAAGTATGTATATGAACTCAAAAACTACCACTACCTATAGATGTAACCCTCTAGCTCGACGACTCGTCGGGAAGGGCTCTAACCTGCAATGCCTTTGCCACGATCAGTCTCGGTAGATGCAGTAGCCGGAATATAAGGCTCTGCAAAAGAGGAGTAACAACTGGGCGTGAGAACTACTGTAAAAACAAGTAGTTCTCAGTAGATACAGCCCTCAAATTCATCGGTTCACCCACCAAATCTACAGAAGTAAACAAGTATAGTAGGAAAGCTGGAATGAATCTACACCTAAATGCACCTATAATATCTCGGTCTAACAACCACTATCTGTAGAAAAATACAATCTGACCCAATCTCACTAGGGACTGTGAACACACCCATCCCAGGGACTGCGAACACGCCCGTCCCGCCTACCAAAGCTAAAGCTACCTCCACCACCAAGCAACCCGTGAAGAGCAAGTCCAAACAGGACATAACGACACCAACGCAAACGCACAAAGCCCTACTCCGGAGTGGCACTCGTGGGCGCTACCCAACCGAGTATGCAAGCGTGTCTCTGTCGAGCTCAATCAGGCTCTCACAGGCTATAGTCAAGTGAACGGGTCTAACAACTGAACTCACGTGCCCTCGGCACAATCGGATGCAGCAACAGCAATCTGGGTCCACCGTCAACCCCAACGGCACCCGACAATCCGGAACAGCCTAAACACTGCAGTAAAAATACACTCGGCACCTCAGCACGAGCATAATTACATTCTAAACTATCCTGGATATCCACCGCTCTGATACTGCGGTGATACAAATGAACCACGGCACCTAGAGCTAAATTTGGTAGTTTCATCATAGGACAGGATAGAATCGCTAGTTTTCTCCTAAGTCAATTCCAAGTCCAACATGTATTACATAATAACTCATTTCAGCATGCTTTAAAAATTCAGATTTCAGCCAAGATGCTAATCGACAAATTCAAGCTAACCACATAGTAGACAAAAGCTGAAAATCATACACGTCGACTAAACTTACACTTAGGACTAACACCGATGATTAACCCACCTCGAGTGCTAATCCACGGCAACACGAGGTCACGAAGATGAAGGAAACCTTGCTGGAACCAGCCGAAACCCCAAGGACCAGAAATCAACTACCTCCAAGGCTCTAAACATTAAAATCCATCAAGTAATACAATTTTTGACACTTAAGCTAACATTGTCTCAACTTCAATGTCAAAATTACCTTCTAAGGATCAAAGTCGATGAAGGCAGGTCCCAAATCCAATGGAGGATGAAAGTACACAAGGTTTAGATCTCAACTCCAGCTCTCTCCAAAGATTGCATAAAGAAATCCATAAAAATCTCAGAATCAGCCTCAAAACCACAGCAGCACAGTAAAACACCAAATTGACTATACAAACCTCAACCAAATTCTGTCAAATTGGGCTCTATGGATTCCTCTCGAAGTCCTGAATCCAACAAACCAAGTTTCGTGGAAAACGGAGCTTCTTACGTCGCACACGAGCTGAAACGCCGACCGTCGCTGCTGAAGCTCTGCTGGAACAGCACTCCTCAAGCTGAAATTTGTGGAAATTAAAGCAATTCTAGGGACTTAGAGGCAAAATGGGCTTCACAGTGAAGGAGGAGAAAAAACCAACCAAAAACTCCTCCTTCCAACCTCCCTACACGTATATAGAGGGGGAAGGTAAGGGTGATAACAATGAGGCTGTCAAAAGACTAAACAGCCCCTCACCTACCCTGGTGTACTGGTACAACATCCATGCTGGACCGGTACCCGTAGATTGCAAACCCGAGAGCAGCCTGCGCAGGAAAACTATATGGGGTATCGGTACAACGCTTTGTACCGGTACAAAATGCAGAGAATCTGTAAATTTGCAAATTCCAATGCTGATTCTTGCTCTCGCGTCCCCACTGAGTCCGTTTTGCGTCTATTTCGCACCAACGCGACTCGGACTTGTCCCGACACTCTCCCGATGTGTCGACAAGCCTCAACTGCTGCACTCCGGGGTACTATATTAAATTTTAAATCTCAAATTTTAAATTTCCAAATTTATTTTTCAAATTAAAATATCAATGTGAGATCTCAGATAGTCCTATATATGAGATATAATAGGGCTAAACTCTTAACCCGGCTTAAGCATTTTGGGTGGTGGCAAGGCCCAAGAGATTAAGAGAGTTAAGCGTGCTAGGACCGGAGTAGTCCTAGGATGGGTGACCCTCTGAGAAGTTGGGGCGTCACAGATAGTATCAGAGCCAATTACCAGTCGGAAGTGTGAGATGAGTCTCGGCTGAGCCAGGGTCTGGATGACGGGCTAGCGAGACGAGTCTCACATCGCCTGGTACTTGTGAGTCTGAGCCTGACGAGGACGTCAGGGCTTAAAGGAGGGGAGATTGTGAGAGGCGTCACAAATAGTATCAGAGCCAATTACCAGTCGGAAGTGTGAGATGAGTCTCGGCTGAGTCAGGGTCTGGATGACGGGCTAGCGAGACGAGTCTCATATCGCCTGGTACTTGTGAGTCTGAGCCTGACGAGGACGTCAGGGCTTAAAGGAGGGGAGATTGTGAGACCCCAGATAGTCCTATATATGAGATATAATAGGGCTAAACTCTTAACCCGGCTTAAACATTTTGGGTGGTGGCAAGGCCCAAGAGATTAAGGGAGTTAAGCGTGTTAGGACCGGAGTAGTCCTAAGATGGGTGACCCCCTGGAAAGTTGGGGCGTCACAATATTACTGTCATTTTTTAGGTTGGGTTAAATGTAACAACTTAAAATATTGTGCGGATGAAATATAAGTTTTTGAAAGTTAGGAAGGAAAGAGTAAAAAAGATTTTTTAAGGGAGTTTTTTTGTAATTTAGCTACAAAAAAATGAAAACTCGATGAGAGAAAAGAGTATTTGCTGATTCTTCTCCTTCCTCCGCTTCGCTCGTTCCACGCGCCGGAGGGAGCGGAGGAGGGATCAGAGACCAAACCCTAACCCTAACTCTAGCGAGGCCCTGGAGTCGCGGCGATGGCCTCGCCCGCGGTGGATTCCGATGTGGCGCGCCCCATCTCCCCTTATCCCCTCTCCGTCGAGGATCTCCCCGCCTCCACCTCCGATCGCTCCCAAACCCTCCGATCCATGGGCGACCTCCTCCGCAGCATCCATGGCGCCGGCGGCGGCGGCGTAAGAGGAGGGGATCAGGATGAGGACGAGGCGTATGGGGAAATGACGCTGGAGGATTTCCTGGCGAGGGCCGGGGCGGTGAAGAAGGAGGAGGAGGACGACGCTAGGGTTTTGCCGGAGAACCCAGTGCTAGGGTTTGGGGGCGAGGAGAGGAGGAGGCGGGGGCGGAGGAGGAAGCGGCCGGTGCTCGATCCGATCGACAACGCCGCAGTGCGGCGGCAGAGGCGGATGATCAAGAACAGGGAATCGGCCGCTAGATCGAGGGAGAGGAAGCAGGTATTATTAAAAAAATTATTAATAATAATAATAAATTTAAGTTAAATTACACTTTTGATCCTCAAACTATGTGGTGTTGTTTGGTTTCTCGGAAAAATGCGGAAAAATTTTTTTCAAGAAAAAAGGTTTGTCATGGAAAAGGTGATTTTTTTTTTAAAAAAAAAAGCTAGGTTTTTGAGAAAGATTTTTTTCCCTGATTTTATGAACCAACTAGTGTTTTCATTGTTCTTAAAAAAAAAAAAAATTTAGAGCCTCCAAATTCGTATTTAAAATTTGAACTTAAAAATTTGAATTTACAATTCAAATTCAAGCTCAAAGTCAAAATTTAAATTTAGAACCAAACCCAAATATCTAATCCATATTGGAATTTAAAATAGAACTTGAGAAATTAGAGATTTAAATTTAAATCTTAAATTCAAAATCAAATTTAAAGTTATACTTTATTCTAAAATTAGATATAGATTAACATTTGAATTTAAATTTTGACTTTGAGCTATTAAAGATTTAAATTTAAATCTTAAATTCAAAATCAAATTTAAAGTTATACTTTATTCTAAAATTAGATATAGATTAACATTTGAATTTAAATAATTGTTAGTGAAAAAAATGAGTTTTTTTTTTTTTTTTCAATCCCTTTCGGAATCAAAGTAGGTGGGAATCGATTTCGAGGGATTTGATTCCCTTCGGAATGGAAATCGAAATGTTAATCTCTTAAACCAAACTCTACCAATAGAGATTATGGATCGTTCTGATTCTTATTCCGACTCTCAAATCCTTCAAACGAAACATGTCCTAAGTTAAGATAGGTTTGATCTATTCAATTTTAAGCTACTTAATTTGAGTTATATTGAGTTCAGTTAAATAAATGTGAATTTTCTCAGGCTTATACTTTGGAGCTTGAATCCTTGGTGGCGCAGCTAGAAGAGGAAAATGCTAGGCTTCTGAAGGAAAAGGTAGATCACATACTCGGCTTTTAATTGATTGATGGTATAGAATTTGAGCCTAACTTTTGTATGGTTGCAGGAGGATTTCAAGAGACTTAGGCTCAAGGAGGTATGAGTAATTCTCTGTTCTTGTGATTGGAGTGTAAATTAGTAAATTACTGCTATAGGCTCAAGGAGGTATGAGTAATTCTCTGTTCTTGTGATTAGAGTTCAAGTTATTACTGTGTGATTAGATCGACCTACATGGCTAAAGTTAGTGCTTTTTAACAAATTTAGGGCATGTTTGGTCTGGAATGGAAATGGGAAATTGAAATGACGAATCATGTAAAATGTTTGGTTCATTATTAGAATGGAAATGAATGGATAATTGGAATATCTAGAATTTTGGGAGAGAGTTTTGGTTTAGGGAAGAGAAGAATGAAAAAGGGAGAGAAGGAGAAGGTGTTTAGTGGTTTACTTTGGAATGGGACCAATCCAGAATTCAAAGCCGGATTGAGCCATAAATGGATTGCGTCATTTTCTATTCCAGAGTGGAATATGAATCGAAATCTGATCAATTCGATTCCTCTAAAACAACCAACGACTATCGGAATCAGTGAATCACATTCCGATTCCAAAGTCTAAATTAGGTGAACCAAACAAGTTCTTTGTGAGAGCGGATTTTGTCAAAGATCAAATAATCGTGCTATATCGTGTTCTCTTCATTTGTGAATTTCACATTTGTGGTTTGTTGGATTGACGATCGCTATTGGTGGAACGGTTTCTCTATCTTAACACCAATTGGTCAGAGTCTTTGGCAAACAGAAAAGTGCGGAGCTTTTGATGGGCAGGTTGCGAAAGTGAGCTTACTGGGGGGTCCGGAAAGTAGAAGCTTAGAGCTTTTTCGAACATCTTTACTCTTTATGGAGAAGATCTAGGCCCTTTAAGAGATTCAGATATTTGTTATGCTTCATGCTGTAATCTTTCAATGGCATGGATATAAATTACATACTTCGCTACTGCTTTGAATTACCATTTTGTGTGTGAGAATTCTTCAAACCTTCAGAACATAATAGCGAAATCTATGATGCAATCACTTGCGCTTCTTGGCCCCATAAGTTGTTTTTTGTTAGGTCTGCATTTCCAGCAAAATTTAGGCCTTATTTGGTATCATGTTTATTTTCTATTTTTTTTTTAGATAGAATTTTGTGTATCAAAAAGTGTAGGAGTGGACAGTGGATTGTTTGTAATTATTTCATCTGAGGTCTTTACTTGACCACAGAAAATAAAAGCTTCAAGACTACTCTTTCTTTCTCGGCTCCCAAATTGTTTTAAACAAATTGTCGAATACAACAACAACAAAAGAAAAAAGTACATAAAAGGGCAACTATACCAAAGGAGATCTTAGTTTCTTTTTTTTTTAAAAAAAAGAGAATCCTTTTTATTAAATAAAAACACTTAGATTGTATTCTCAAAATTGTACTTATTTCTTGTTAAGAGATATTGAAATGTGAAGTTGAAGGCTTGAAGGGCCACAGCTTTGTGATTATTTGCTTATTGTGATTGCTCGATTTCACAACCCTAGTGGTTATGCTTGTATATTTGACTTTGTCAAGCAATAGATTTTCTAGTCATTTATGCAAAAGATCAAATCTGTGCTGTTCCTAGCCATCATCTATTTGCTTCTGTTCTTTCCTGGGTGAAATTTCCAGTACTTGAACTCACATGTATCAAGTGTAGTATCTCTCCAGTTTCGCGGAGTTTAATTCGCAAAGTGTTTTGCAGATCAAGGAGAACATAATCCCGCTTACCGAGAAGAAAACACCGGCGCGGCCATCGCCTCTAAGGAGAACTCAATCCTCAAAGTGGTAGGGTTAGTGCTGCGAATTGCGGCATCCATTCGAACGTCTTCGTGTAGAAGCAGACCTTTCGAGTTTTCGGGAAGAAAACAGCATATGTTATGGTGAACATAGAGGAGATGATTTTTTTTTTTGCCCTTTTCCTTTGTGTGCAGAGAAGATAATAGGAGGGTGACCAACATATTTATTTAGAGAAAATATCTTCTTCTTCTTTTTTTCTTGGGGCAAGAAAAATAATAACTTAAGGATACTTTAAGCAATAACTAGCGACGCTTTAAAGCGCCAGCAAAAGTAACTCCGTCGAGCAAAGTGTCATTAAGTAAACATGTCGGGATGCTTTAATATAGCGTCGGAAAATTTTTATCAGCTTTTGATAAAAATATATTTATTGATGACGCTTAATTATGGCGTCGGTACATGTCAAATATTACAGACGCTAGAAAAAAAGTCTAAAAAGCGTCGTTTAAAACATATTTTGTTATAGTGTAATGATGTAAATTAAAAGATTTAGCTTAAATGTTTCATTCGTGCAATTGTGCATCAGTTCATTCATCTACTCTTGTACTCTTCACTTGAATTGGTGTATACTTTGGTCTCTGAACATTTACAGTCATTAGTCCTTTGCATTGTAGTCGGTTTTGTAATACAAATACACACATAACCTTGTTTTGTGAAAAAACTCTTATTCTTTAACTCCAATTAGGATTAAAAGAAAATAGTGGTGCCCTTAAAAATCTGAATTTGATGCATTGAGTGTAATTTTTGACACCTTCTGAAGGACTATGTATATATATAACTAAATTCATAAATTTTAGATTGCTATTTTTCGCATTAGTTCCTGAACTCTCGAAAGAGTTTCACTGGAGTTCTTACGGTTATCGATGTCATATTTCAATCTCACCATCTATTGATTTATATTTTCCTTTTTTTTTTCTTTAGAAAATGGAGTATTGGATTTAAAATATGAGGTAGATGAAGGACTGATGTATAAAATTATACTACGAGGACAAATGAAGTATTTTTGAAAATTTAGGCTCTCAAATGTCAAATTTAAAAGTGAAACTTGAGTTGATGTTCTGAGACTAATGGTGCAATTTACTCATTTTCTGTACATCGATCAATCGGATAATGTTGATCACTTATCATATTAGACTTTAATTTTAAATTGAATAGTAAAAAAATAAAAATAAAAAAATCAATATTTACGTTGCTCAGTAAGTATCTATCTAAAGAAACAAAAGTATAAACTTACATCTTATATCTTCTCCAAACCAAAAATCAAAATTCTTATGGTGAAATCTATTCTTCTCTTGTGTCAACAAAAGAAACTTTAAAAAACTTTGAAAAAAGCTTTTTGAAAAATCTTAATTAGATGCCCTGAGTCCCCACCAATTGGATCCACTTGGCCATGTGCAACAGACCAGCCCAACGAACAAGATTTCTCCTACTTGCATGAAGCGAAAATATGCACCAACCCGTACAATATCACATGTGAAATGGACACAATAGAGCATCAGAATAATTATCTCTAAATTTAAACTATTACAAACATATTGTTTAAAGTTTATTAGACTTAGAAGTTTCCAAAATATTAAAACTTTTCCTGCTCATGTGATGGAGTACACTCTAGACCACTAACATGCTCTAACTACTTTGTGACGTCTTTGTCGTGGTCCCATGCCTCTCTGGCAATGATAGGCTCTAAAAAGAGATAAACAGACTAAGGGATGAGAATTTAAAATAAGTTTTCAGTGGGTGCAACCATAAAAGTGACGCTTTATACTCATTCCATCTAAAGTAGGCATTAGTAAATAATGATAATATAAAAAATCTATTTTTACAATAAAAATGCAAGAAATCAAGTACAACTATAATGCCTCAATATATATATATATATACAATATGCCACAATGATTTATTATGTCATTAGCTTACCCTATTATCTCTATTACTTTTTAATTTTAACCAGCTTAGTAGTTTAGTTTCCTTTTATTTACACACCTACGGAGAGTCTAGGGGGGTCAGACTTCTCTCAGGCTATTGAAGTCAAGGGAGATCGGATTTCCCCAAGTACGGCATTTGAAGTCGAGAGGATCGGACTTCTCCCTTATGACACTTTTGGAAGGTCTCAACATATTTCATTATTCACCTTAAGGTTATGATTTATAGGGTGTATTTGGTTCGTATTATGAATGATTACCAAGAATAAAAGGATGTCCAAAAATTTAATTCCCACTCATTTTATTACTAAGAATGTGACATTCCTGTATTAGATTCGCACAGACATATTATTTAAGATAGCAAAAACTATAAAATTAATGTATTTATTTTGTTAATTAATTTCAAATGCTAGCAGAAATGTCAACATCTTTTTAGAAAAAATTTGGTAAGATATTAATAATCAAATAGTAATAAATAAAAATAGCCAGCTAATATACATTTTTCAGAGAGTTTAATTTAGAGACAGAAAAAGAGAGAGAAAGAAAGAGAGAGAGAGAAATCAATAGATATATTAAAAGGTGGGTTGAGACAGAAAGATGTAGAAAGATAAAAAGTAAAGAAGAGCTCAGTTTACAAAAAGATTTGAGGTTGGAGGGAGTGAGAGAGTTGAGATATTTAGAGAGAGAGAGGGAACGAAAGAGCATAGGTTAGAGAGAGTGCATAATTAAAGAAATAGAAAGAGAGAAGAATAAAGGTTAGTAGAAGAGACAGAGATATGGCTAGAGAGAGAAAAGTGTTTAAGTTTAGAGCGAGAAAGATAAGATTAGAGAGAGATATAAGGTTACAAAGTAAAGGAAAACAGAAACAAATAGCCGACGGGTGGGGGAGGAAAAAAAAAAGAGTTTGCTGGATTAGAAATGTTATGATTATTCCAATTAATTAATGTGAGGACACCCAACCCCCTATCAAAGGAACAAGATTAGTACTTTAGAATTAATCTCATTTCCAAGTATATCTTATTAGATTTTATTGGGTTTTTTAGTGATTTAAACCTTATTAGGCCTTTTGGGCAGCCCAATACTTGATGGGCCTTACCTGGGAGCTCAATTAAGGTTTCCACATATGAGTTTAGTCCCACATTGGAAACTAAAAATATGTTATTGTTATTTATATACTTCTATATTCTCAAGTTAGTTGCATGTGAGAAAATGAAAGTTATGCACTCGACTAAACACTCGCACGCACAGCACGAACTTGAGTTTGGTTGGGTGGGCGGCGCCGCGCGCGGTCCAGGCACCCGATTTATTTTATTTATTTTTTATTTTTTAGTTTTATCTTTATCTTTATCCTTTTTTATTTTTTAGTTTTATCTTTATCTTTATCCTAATCTTTGTGGGAATCCTCTTTATCTTTATCCTAATCCTTATGGGAATCCTAATCTGTATCCCGTGTAATATTAGGCTTATCTTACGTTGTACAGAATTGACGCGTTGAAGCAAGATCCTTACCTTGGATATATATCTATTGGATGAGGTTGCATGAGTTCAACCTAAACCTCTGCGTACCTGAGAGCAAAACCCTATCCTCTACCTCGCCTTTTTCTAGTTTCTTGCTATTGATCTTTTGCACTGATTTTCACTGAGCTTTCTAGTGTTTTGCTGGATCTCCTAAAGCTTGTTGGGTTCATTTTGCACTACCTTGAAAGCGTGTTGAATTATTTTTTCAAATATTTTACTAAAAAATCAGAAATATTTTCCAACAATCTAGAAGCAAAATTTTTAATTTATTCTTTCTGTTTTTTAGTAAATAAAATATTTCTATCATGCCTCGAGACTCGCCTCTTTAGTACCGCCAAACAGACAGAGTTTCTCCTGTACGTCCAAGGCGTCGCAATAGTACAATTCAAGTGGTTCCAACTAGGAACAGAATTCACATATTGAATGGATAAGAAAGATACCAAAAATATAAAGTACTAAATATTATAAGCATTCAGCTAAGTTACATCACATTTACATTCTCTTCGGCTTCCAAATACAATCAACATTAGTACAATTTGTTTCATTCTTTTCTTTTCTACACCCCTAAGCTGGGCTGACTCGGGGTACAGCTATCTTTGGTCTCTGTGGTAGGGCGCTATCTACTAAGCTACAACCTTTCCTTGCGCTGCCGTGTCGCTCACGTGTGGACCTGAAAAACATGGGGGTGATTATTATATACATAGTTCCCAATAGGTACGGCCACCCAAGAGAAGAGCTCGACCCACCAGATCCAAAGGAGGTAACATCAGCAAGTTAGTCCAACAATTAAACATATAGTTTATGCAAATAATAAACATCATGCTTATGCCTCACAAAATGCAATAATGCAATCAATGCAACTAGATTTACTGTTTCTACTTTCTATTTCACATTCCATACCATTTACCAATTGCTCCTAAGGTTTATTTACCTTAGCCAAACTATGCCACCCGACTCAGTCTTGAGTCAATCATAAATGGACTACCGCTCACATCCAGGCCTGAGGAGAGGAACATGCCGTACACTTTAGCCTTCGATCCACAAACCAAGTCGCCCAACGGGCCGCGAAGAACTGCGTACACCCATAGTCAGGGAACCCCCGATGGGAAAGGAACATGCCTCATACATCTGCAGCCGAGATTCCCGATAGGGAGAGGAACATGCCACATGCACCCTAGCGCACGAAAATTCTTCCGGTGGGAGAGGAACATGCCACATACACCCACGGCCAAGAATCTTCCATAACCACAATCCTCGAAGTTCTTGCGGTGGGAGAGGAACATGCTGCATGCACCCACGGCCAAGAACTGTCGATGATCACAAGTTCTGGGATTCCGGAATCCACTTTCCAAGCCTCAAGGGTTGGTCATAGACCCTATGTTGTCAAACTCTCTAGGTTCACATCATTCATATCCTAGTGGCCATCCTACCACTATGTTTCCTAACCTATGTTCAATAATACTAGATTCAATACCACTATGTTTCATAACCTAGGTTCAACAACACTAGATCCTATGTTCTTTCACCTAGATTCACCCGACTGTAGATTCAATGTCCAACCTATGTTCAATGAGACTAGGTCAATGTTCAATTAAGTTATTTGTTATCCTAGTTGTCCACACCTAGGATTTGTAATTCCATAACATCTAGTCCTTGGTTTCACAGTTGTCAAGTTCTCTAATTTTTCTAGAGTTCATCGACCTATATTCAATGTCCACATCCATATCCATACAACTACTGTAACAATATTCAAGAGAATTTGAATGTGGAAAAATATTTAAATTCAACATATTTAATATGTTTAAGAAATTTTAGAATTTTGCTAATTTAGAAATTAATTTTGTCTCGCTACTTAAAAAAGTTTGAATATGGATAAATATTTAAATTCAACATATTTAATATTTAAAAGTCTTAAATATGGGTAAACACAAAATTGATATGAATGTTTTGATTGACATGCATTCCACAAATTTAGGCAATAATTTTGCATCGTTATTTAAGGAATTTTAAAATTATGTAATTTAGACTTTAATTTTATATCAACATTTAAGAAAATTTGAATGTGGGCAAATATATAAATTCAACATATTTAATATGTATAAAGAATTTTAGAATTCCACTAATTTAGATATTAATTTTGTATCACTATTTAAAAAATTTGAATGCGGGTAAATATTTTAATTTAATATATTTAATATGAAAAAAATTTAAATATGGGTAAACACAAAATTGGTTTGAAAGTTTTGTTTGATATCCACTCCACAAATTTAGGCAATAATTATGCATCGTTATTTAAGGAATTTTAAAATTAAGACTTTAATTTTATATCAACATTTAAGAAAATTTGGATGTGGGCAAATATATAAATTCAACATATTTAATATGTTTAAGAAATTTGAGAATTTCGCTAATTTGGATACTAATTTTGTATCGTGATTTTTTTTAAAAAAAACTTAATGTGGATAAATATTTAAATTCAACATATTTAATATTTAAAAATTTTAAATACGGGTAAATACAAAATTGATAGGATATGATTGTACTTTTAAATTCACAGTTTAGCTATAAACTAAATATTTTAAAATTCTTTTATAAAAGATGACTTGAAAATAATTTTTTTTTAAAATTTATTTTCGAAGATATACGTCCATAATTTTTTGCCCATAATTAAATTGGAATATTCAAAATTTGTAATCTATTCAGAAATAAAAACTCCCACATTTTGGGGAGTTTCTTTTTTTTACTTATTTGCAGATCCATTATAGTTGAGATTATCACTCTTACTGTGACCGCAGGTGGCGATCTTGGAACCACCGCCGGAGCTGACGTAGAACACCTTCTAGAAGGTCTTGAGATTTTTTTATTAAACATAGAGAAAAGAGAGAGGAAATCACTGCAACAAAAACGGGTATAACAACACTTTTAAATATCGGTACAGATCAAAAAAAAATACTGCTGGCTAAATTATCGACACTTTTTAAAAGTATTGCTATATGTGAGGTCGTTATATGTAGGGCCGCCTTGATGTTTGGCAGCTACTCCTCCAGCGACCTGTGGCAGAGGGACACGTAGCAATCATAATCCTCTACGGTCCATGCGAGATTCTCGCGGCTGAACTCCAGTCGCAGGAATCCTACGTCGTCGACTGCGGCGGCGGAGGAGGAGAAGGGAAGATGGTGATCAATTTTTCTTTTTATTTTTCCTTTTCTATTTGTAATCAAGCCGAGTGGGCTGGATGGGGTTGGTTGAGTAGAGGAACTTTATGTTTTTTATTAGATTGGCTTTATATTTAGGCCTTAATAGATTTTTTTCAAAAAAATTTGGCATAAATGAGACACTTATACAAAAGTATTCCAAAAATGTGTCCTTATGACCTAATTCTGTTGTATTGAATGAGAAAATAGAAACTGTGGATATATCTGTTGATTAACAAAGTGTCACGCCCCGGGGTTCTTTTGGAAAATCCTTTTTAGAAAAACAAGCAGAAACGTGTAGATTTTTTTTCTAAAAAAAATCCCTTTGAGAACAACCCGCGGACGCACACAGACCTGCCACGTGAACAAAGGATTCTCTATACGAACGGATAGAGTCTCTCCTGTCCATGCAAGGCATAGCACCATAATACAAAGTCAACCATATGAACAACCATGCAACACAAATAATAAAGATCGCATGGTAATGATAATTCATATACAACCATTAACATCTATACATCAATAAGTAAGGAACTAACTAACCTGTTAGAAGGAAAAATACATATCAACAACAAATGGATCTGGAATACAGATATCTAGTATCGTCCTCACGCGCTGCCCCAACTCTCACCGCCCGCGTCACCTAAAAAATGGTGGGGGCTGAGAACATGTAAATATGTCTCCCTTCCCAGTGGGTACCGCAAGCCGACAAAGGCGAAGCGTACTCACTGGCAAAGGAAGAGATAACCAAAGCAATGAACAGATATCGTAAGGTCAGTGGCAATGAGATAATAACAGGCAATAAATGCGAAAATACTGCTACTATAAGATAAGGCGGAAATCAACAACTAGGGGTAATCAATATGTGTACCAAAACAGTAGTAGTAATGACTAGAAAGGACTATAACTGCCAATCAACATAATTGTGTGCTACTATAAGAAACAACAGAATACAATAATGTATCAAACAGATCAATAATGCCAACAATGAAATCAACTGCCATATTGGTCTAAGAACCTCAGGCTAAACCACATTCTGCTCTCCCATCTGGCATATAACCCTAACAGGCACCTTGTAGGACTCACGGATCGGAAGTATGACCACTTTTTTGGAAAAGAACACTCTCTTGCGGTGAATCAAACCGCTGGTGTACATGAAAATGTTCACGAGCTATGACAATCAATGTAATATGCTCAATGGCCTACCACGGCAACTAGCCGAAAGAGTAATCTATAACTGTTTGACTGAATTAGGTCCACTATTCTCGAAGGAAATGTCACCATGTCACTGCCCTATAAGGTCTATATAAGTAAGTTACCTTGTATGAGATGCGAAAAGTTAACATGCAACGGATATACAATATCACTGTGTAATGAATACGAATGTCACCATGTTACCGACTTATAAGGCCTATATGATCAAGTCACCATGTACGAGATATGAAAACTCATCATGCAACGGATATATAATATCATTACGTAACGAATACGAATGTCACTATATCATTGTAGTCAAATCATGACCACTAATCATAGTCTACTCTATAACTAGATCAGGATATTATAAATGAGAAATAAACCGTTGAGTAGACAACAGAAAACCAGAGAGGTGTAAAAGCTCAGTAGACAAGCATGTATATATTACTACAATCAAAGAGGATATGAAAGAAAATAAATCACCAAGAAGGCACCGCTAAACCAACTTCAAATTGAAGTACCCACCTCTACCGTGGAAAGAAACCAGATCGACACCCCGCCGATGTCTCCCGCCATAGTCCGAACCTATGCAAAGTCCCATCCAAAACCGTAATTAGCTCAAACGCGCTAATTACAAAAACTATGATTCCAAATGAATCCAAACAGGCGAACAATCGGGTTTCTGAATCTCGTTCCACAGTTACCGAAAGATCGCCCTGTTGTTGCACCGACTCGTCGAAATATCACCCGAACCCACAGGGCATTTCAAAACAAGTCCCATACAAAGCCTACCTTGTTCACTATCTGTCACTCCCCGGATTACCATGATTTCCCGAGCACGCCAATAGACCCGCCGAATATCAAGAAATTTTCCGTGAATACGAAGCGATAGTTGTACCTGCAAACAAATAGGAGCTACAACCAAAGTACAGAGCTACTAAAACTGAAACATGTATATGAAAACATAAAATGGTCCACTGTACATACAAAAGCTATAGAACAACCTCGCTCCAGCGAGTACAACAAACATAACGGTATGTACAAAGTAAAGCGCCAAAACTACCTCTGTAAGATACTCCTCTAGCACAATGACCAAGGGTGGTAGGGATCTAACTCGCGACTTCCTTACCACGGTCGGAATTAGCAACAGCAACAGCAGCGGACGGCTCTGCAAAAAGGTGGCAACACCTGGGTGTAAGAACTACTGCAAAACAGAGTAGTCCTCAGTAGGTACCGTTATCAACCTCAATGGCCCACCTACTAAGTCTACAATAAGGCATGCAAAGGATAATAAAGTAAGCTGGAACAAACTCGACAGCTATATGCCACTAGACTACCACTATCGAACCATGCTCTCTGTGGACATAGGAATGCATTACTAGCTACACACTAACTCAATCTCAAGGGACTGACGACTGGCCCGTCCAACCTATATCCAATCTACACCGCACACCACCCGCGGGCGTGGCCGGTCCAAGAACAATGTCCAAACAGGACGGCTGCGACATCAATGCAAGTAAAGCCTCACTCGGGAGCGGCACTCGTGGAAGCGACCCAACCGAGTATACAAGTGTGTCTCTGTCGAGCTCAATCAGGCTCATATAGGCTATCGTCAATCCAGATGAGTCAAACTTGTCTAACAACCAAAGCTCACGTGCCCTCGGCATAATCTGAAACAAGATGTAAACATCTGGGTCCATCGTCAACCCTCAACGACTCCCTACAGTACAAAACAGTCCAAACTCTACTATAAAACAAGCTCGGCCCCTCAGCAGTGTAAACTCAACCTACACTAATCTGAGTATCCACTATGCACTAACAGCGATGATACAAAAAAACAACAACTCTTGAAGCTAATTCGGTTAACTTTTCGAAAAGTGACAGTGTAGATTTAACAAGTTTTCTCCTAAGTCAATCCAGTTCAGCATATATATAACTTCATCTAAAATCATTAAATTATGCTCCAAATTCAAATTTCATATAAAACATGCAAAACGTCACCGTCCTACCAGCACAGTCAATCATCGCATAATACCGAGCCAGCCAATCCATGCCAAGCACTATATCAAAATTCTGTAACTGCCCTAAGACTAACAGGTCTGTAGCCATCATCCACGGTCCCAACTGCACTGAACAAGCCCAACAACACTCCGCCACATACAAAACATAATCGGGAATCTGCACCTCCCGTGCATGTAACAACGGCCCTATCTCTAATCCATGCAATGATGCAAATGCTCGACTAATAAAAGAATGTAATACACCGGTATCAAATAATGCACGAGCTCTAATGCAAGAAATCAAAATGATACCTGCCACCACACGATTTGCTGCCGTGGAGTCCTCAACCTGAGCAGCATACACCTTGCCACTCGATGCGTGCTGTCGCCGCTCACTCTGTTGCGGCACTAAAGCCCTATTAACCTAGCTATAGCTCGGTTTTGCTCCAAAAGTCAGATGAGGTACCGGCGGGGCCGACGCCGTCGAAGGTGCTGGTGACGCTGCTCGGGGACAAGCTACCCGCAGATGCCCTAGCTGGCTATATCCAAAACACCAGCCCTCTCTCTGCTCACACTGTCGAGGCCAGTGTAGTCCCCCACAAATGATACAGCACGGATCTCCCTGCTGCTGTCGCTGTTGACGGGATACACCAGACCGCTGCCGCCTTGAAGACCCATGACCATGAGAGCGTGATCGTGGAGGCCTTGGCGGACGTTTGCCACTTGTTTGTCCTCCATCATCTGGAACCGGGCGCTTCTTGTCCTGAATCTGTCCCGACACCGTCGCCCGCTCACAGACCGATACAGCTCCTCGCTCCACCCACTGTGCTTGCTCAATCGACGCATCCAAGGTCCGGAACCTCTGTGCCTGAACCAAAATAAAAATCTCTGGTCTCAATCCTCTCTCATACAAATAGATCTTATGAGCTTCATCCCTGGCTACAAATGGCACACAGTTTAGAAGCCTGGTAAACTCTCGAGTATACTCTTCCACTGTCTGATCCCTCTGCTGCAATTTCTTCAGATCATCCTCGAGTTTCTACTATACACTGCTTGAAAAATAGGCCCCGTACAGCATCCTAGAAAACTCGTCCCACCTTATCTGTAGTGCATCCAAACCTCAGTTCTGTCGTATCCTCCTCCACCAAGCATGCACATCACCTGCCATCACCTGCGAAACAGTGTACCTACTCTCGCTTCGGTACAAAGAGATCCTCAAACAGTTTCTCCATCGCACTCACCTACGCCTCTACAACCCAGGGCTCGGTGCGACTACCATCGAAGTGAAGCGGATCAAAACGGCAAAAACGAGCTAGCCTCTCAATCATCCGCTCCTGCTCGGCCTCTGGCATCTGTGACGCCTCTACAGTAGGTGCAACTGGGGCTATAGGAGCTGTCGCTGGTGAGGGTACAGCTGTGGCTGGTGCGGCCACCGAGGTAGTCGAGGGCGGCGCCTGCTGCTCTGATGCTCTGGGCGCGGCACTTGAATGCTGAGTGAATGTTTTGCACATCCTCTGCAACAACTCACCCTCCTGCCTAGTCACCTCAGTTAAGGCAGCCAACTGCTCTCTCAAATTCGACGGTACACTTGATACCGCCTGTTCTGGCGTCTCCGATGGCGCGGAACGATCCCGTATCGGCAGTCGACCTCAGCACCGATAAGGCCTCATGGCTACCTGAAACCAAAAACAAGGGTCAGATACAAAACACAACCACTCTCGACCCAATCAAGCGAAAGTCTAGAAGGCCGTCTCTATTCCTCCGCAAAAGTATGCCATCTGCAGCCAACATAATTTATCTAGCAGAAACAGATACTCCTTCAATTACTCTCTCGACTATAGGAGGACTTAACATAACTCAATCGCCAACTTTCGCAATAAGTCACGCTTCTCGTGTCTTGCTTTCCTAAGGTCTGCCAAGCCTAGGATTTTCTAGATCCCAACGACCTAATTCTTAGCTCTGATACCAACTTAATCTGTCACGCCCCGTATTACCACGTTTTTCCGAGCACGCCAACAGACCGGCCGTATACCAAAAATTTTTTCGTGTATACGAAGCGATAGCTGTACCTGGAAACAAATAGGAGCTACAACCAAAGTATAGAGCTACTAAAACTGAAACATGTATATGAAAATATAAAAGGGTCCATTGTACATACAAAAGCTATAGAACAACCTCGCTCCAGCGAGTACAATAAATATAACGGTATATACAAAGTAAAGCCTCAAAACTACCTCTACAGGGTACTTCTCTAGCACAGTGACCAAGAGTGGTCGAAATCAGCAACAGCAGCAGCAGCGGACAGCTCTGTAAAAAGGTGGCAACACCTGGGTGTGAGAACTACTGCAAAATAGAGTAGTCCTCAGTGGGTACCATCACCGACCTCAACGGCCCACCCACTAAGTCTATAATAAGGTATGCAAAGGATAGTAAAGTAAGCTGGAACAAACTCGACAGTTATATGCTACTAGACTACCACTATCCAACTATGGTCTCTGTGGACATAAGAATGTATCACTAGCTACACACTGACCCAATCTCAAGGGACTGCCGATTGGCCCGTCCAGCCTGTATCCAATCTACACCGTACACCACCCGCCGGGATGGCTGGTCTAAGAACAATGTCAAAACAGGACGGCTGCGACATCAACACAAGTAAAGCCTCACTCGGGAGTGGCACTCATGGGAGCGACACAACCGAGTATGCAAGTGTGTCTCTATCGAGTTCAATCAGGCTCACAAAGGCTATAGTCAATGCAAATGGGTCAAACTGGTCTAACAATCAAAACTCACGTGCCCTCGGCCCAATCTGAAATAAGATGTAAACATCTGGGTCCACCGTCAACCCCCGAAGGCTCCCGACAGTACAAAACAGTCCAAACTCTACTATAAAACAAGCTCGGCCTCTCAGCATGAGCATAAACTCAACTTGCACTAAGCACTACGCACTAACGATGATGATATAAAAAAACAACAGCTCCTGAAGCTAATTCGGTTTACTTTTCAAAAAGTGACATGTAGGTTTAACGAGTTTTCTTCTAAGTCAAATCTCAGTTCAGCATATATATAACTTCATCTAAAATCACTAAATTACGCTCCAAATTCATATTTCATATAAAACATGCAAATCAATGAATTTGAGCTACTAAACATGATGTTCACGATAAGAATAATACATGCTGCCACTTCTACGACTTAGGAGGAATTTCGACGATTTCGGTAAACATTAACCCACCTCGAACGCTCGTCCAACACCAGATAGGAGAAACTTCGCGTGCTTGCTTGACCTTCAACGGCTCAACTAAGACAACCTACACGCACAAACGGCCCTCTTAAGAAACAAAGAATCCAAACGAGCTCGATCCTCAACTTCCCAATGAACGATGTGTACAAGCTAGAGAGAGAGAAGAAGAGGAGAAGTATGCTGTTTCTCCAAGCTTCTCAGGTGGACATATAAACTGAGGAAGGTTGGCGATATTATCAACAACCAAAAAGACCAAAATACCCCTTACCAACTCAAATATGCCACTTGAGTATCGGTACTCGGCACGCCAGCGAGTATAGTTCGCGCGCTTGGTACCAGTACTAGCCCGATGCAGTACTGGTACTCTGCCCCAATACCGGTACTCACCAACAGGTACCGGTACTCAACACAAAGAGGCGCAAACCCGAGAGCTCTCCTTCGTGCAATCCCTCTGGGGTACCGGTACTCAACCCAGGTACCAATACTCAACACTAAAATCCTGCACTTTGCAGATTTCAGTGTCAGACTCCAACTCGCACTGCGCCGAGTTCGTTTCGCGTCAATTTCATGCCAAAACGACTCCGACTCGTCCCGACACTCTCCAGACGTGTCGACAAGCCCCAAATACTGTAGTCACTTAGACAGTTAAACCTCAGGCACACTACACTATCCTAATACATCAATTTAATGTCATTGGGGCAGCCGCACAATTATTCCGTCAAAACAAAAAGTCGAGATCCCGAAAATTATCGGTTTGGCTCTCGGGGTGCCTTTTTCGGCACCAAAGTCACCCGCAGCCATCATGTTGTGACCAGAGGTGTCACACCTCGCCCAACACCAATCAATAAGGTTCCTACCCTACTGCGGACAGCAGCAATTCGCGTGACACAAAATCGCTCGATTTCGGCATTTTGGGGTCCAGATAAGTCACAAAGCATTCCGAACGACTCCAAAATTAATTCGGCCTTTCACACTACCCCAAAACACTTACTTTTTGGTGTTGGACAAGCCACACGCTAGGTGGTGCGATTCGAATGTGAAATCGCCAAAATTCGTTATGCGAGTTACCAAAATTGCCATTTTCGGCTTCGGAACCCATCTAGGGTCATTCGTTGGTCCGTGTTTCACACCAGCGACTACCCAACCAGTCCACCATGCCATTCAACCGTTGCAACCAGCAGTGAACACCCGCTCCTAAACCGGAGCCCAAGAAGCACATAAAATATGTTCTGAAACGCCATTGTGGGCGTCAATCGCCGCGAGGACCGAACCAAGGGATCCCCAAGCTTCAAACATACAAACACTCTAAAACCAAGCCTTTGCTGCCTGGGATAGCTACGACGCAAAAAGCGTCACTAAGGCAATTCGTCGAACACTCGGCGCTCATAAATTACTATAGTAAAGCAACGTTCAAGGATTTATCGTTGACTCCGTGACTACAGAATCCCAACCAAGGTACTTTTCAGAAGGTTTTGACAACTCGGATATGATGCTCGCTATCTGGAGTAGATCCGAGCACCGTGGAGGGTGCTCGAGCAAGATGTCCACTAAGCCAAAGGATACTCGGGAGCGACATCGAGGGTAGAGCAACCAGTTGCCCCCACCATCCATTTGAGTGAGAATGGTGCTGTAGCAGCACATAGGATGATCATGCTCCCCTTCGACAAGGTCGATGATACCCTGATCTGTCGAAACAGTGACTTTAACCCTAAAGCCCGCGAGTCCAAGCCTTGATGGGGGAATCTATGGCATCATAGGTTTCTCGGCTAGGTTTGGTAAAAGGGCGGCCGGCACCGGCCCAGGAAGGGTCCTTGCTGGTGACAGAAAAGTGGCGGTGGCTAGATCTGTTCAGATCTGACCGAGCCTCTTTCAGCTCGGGCTCGACCTCAAGTTTGGGCTCGTGCTTGGTCTTGGGCTCGCACTCGGGCTCGGGGCGGCAGCCGAGCCGAGAGAAGGTCGCTGAACTCTTACCCCAACGACAGCAGTATTGGCGACGACGGCTAAGGAGGAGTAGAGCTGGCTGAGCACCTCGATGCTCGATTCTAGATCCTATCCGCCTAGCTCGGGGAGGTTCAAGCCGCCGGGCATGGTCGAAGGAGGCCCTCCGGGGTGGCAAGGACGGCGGTAGTGGCGGGCGGCGGCGCGGTAGCTAGAGAGCACCCCCAGAGAGAGAGAGAATAAGAGAAAATAAGAGAGAGATTCAGCGAGTGAGAGAGAGAGGAGGGAAGAAGGGATATCGCCGACGGAGGGCAGAGGCGGCGCGACGACGGTGGGGAGGAGATAGGATCTAGGGTGGTTCACCATCTGTCCATACATACATACAAACATACATACAAACATACATACATACATATATACATATATATATATAATTATATATATATATATATATATATATATANTCAATATTTTTATTTTTTTAATTATCTATTTGTCGTGCGAATCTCTCGTCATCGCTTTTTTTATCACCATTTTATTATATATATATATATATATATAGAGAGAGAGAGAGAGAGAGAGAGTTGAGCTGGAATGCTATCGATAGCAAACGGGCCTATTGCCACCAATTTGTTTTCGATGATGGAGCCTTTAAATCGACGATCTGCACCGTTGAACATGATCTATACCACTTGAAGTATCTAGAAATCAAAGTTCAAATCTTTTCGACGTCATGGACCTAATGATCAAAGGGTTTCAAAATTTATAATTTTAATGAATCGATAGATATGAGGCGCTTTCTCATTTAATGGTGAAAAGCTATCCAAATCAATTGAATTTTGGTTAGAAAATTCTTTAAACTATTTAGAACAAGATCTATACTCTTGATCTTGATTACGAAATTTCTTTAATCACTTTTTAGAGGATATTCATTTTCAGCCGTTCATTTTTACGCTCACTTGATGGACAAGAGAATAATATCGAAAAAGCATAAAATTTGATTTCTAAATACTTCATGTGGTGTACATCATTTACAACGGTGCCGATCGTCAATTTGGAGACTCCATCATCAAAAACAAATGGGTGGCAACGGAGCCCGTTTGCTACCGATAGTATTCCAGCTCAACTATATATATATATATAGAGTTGTGCTGGTATGCTTATGGAAGCACGGAGGCCTCCGTGCTTCCAAGTTGTTTTCGATATTCGGACTTTCGAATCGACGATCGGCTCCGTTAGAGTTGATCTAGAGTATTTGAAGTACCTAGAAAATAAATTTTGCGATTTTTCGATATCATTTGCCTAGTGATCGAACGGGCTCAAAATCAATAATTTTATAACGGCGTGTGTGAGCCGGTTGCAAGTTTAACGGTGTAGAAATATTCAAATCACATGAAATTTTGATAGAAAATTCTTTATACCATATAAACAAGATCAATAACTTTGATCTAAATTTTAATGTCATATCATCATATTTTGTTAGTTTTTATTTTCAGCCGTTGATTTTGAGCCACTTCGATCACTAGGCAAACGATATCGAAAAATCGCAAAATTTATTTTCTAGATACTTCGAATAGCTCTAGACAAGTCTAACGGAGCCGATCGTCGATTCGAAAGTCCGAACATCAAAAACAAAGTGGAAGCACAGAGCCCTCCGTGCTTCATAAGCACCAAGCTAGCTATATATATATATATATATATATAGCTAGGCTGGCATACTATCGGTAGCACCGAGGTCTCCGTGCTACTAAGTTGTTTTCAATGATGCAGCTTCCAAATCGACGATCGGTTCCGTTAGACTTGATCTAAACTATTGAAATATTTAGAAACTAAATTTCATAATTTTTCGGTATTATTTACCTAGCAAACGAGTAGTCTAGAAATGAACGACTAAAAAAAAAAATCTCATAAAAAATAATGATAAAAGACTTGAATTTAATATCAGAGGTACTGATTTTACTCTAAATAGTGCAAAAAAAAATTTATAGAAATTTCATCAGGTTTGGATTATTTTACACAGTTAAATTCACAAACGCATCACATCTACCATTAAAATTGTCAATTTTGAGACTTTTTTAACACCAGCCAAATGATGCTGAAAAATTATGAAATTTAGTTTCCAAATATTTTTAATAGTGTAGATCAAGTTTAACGAAGACGATTGTCGATTTAGAAGCCGCATCATTGAAAATAACTTGGTAGCATGAAGGC
>NC_033640.1:2188010-2263723 GCF_001540865.1 Ananas comosus
TCTCTCTCTCTCTCTCTCTCTCTCTCTCTCTCTCTCTCTCTCTCTCTCTCTATATATATATATATATATATATATATATATATATATATATATATACCGAAAGTGGAAGAATTGCACAAAAGTCCTCCTAGCACCTAAGAATTCTACACCTATCCCATATTAGCATAAGAATATTTTCATCTTAGTCCCTCACTGCACTATCGTGTGCATTTTGATACCCAAAATGCCGCGTTTCTGTCCGAAAGGCCTCTCAATCGCAAACTCTTTTACGACTTCATCTCAATACCATTTTGCATAGGTAAACCTAATCCTCTCTGAGTCTACTTTCATGTACATCCCTCCGCTCACCTAGACTGTATAATTTCTCACATAAAATAATAACCTCTTCGCAAAGTGCTCAATTTTGACATTTTGCAAAAATAGCAATTTAGCACTGCAATCATTGAATTTTGTTCCAAAAACTCACCTGCGTGTGTAATATGCCCAATGGCACCGACCCATTATTTTTCAAGCAAAACGAAACATCGAACACGTCTAAAAAGTAAGAACATCGAGCAATCAAAGGCCAATCTATGATAAACTCTGATTTTCTCGAAAACTTGCATCGAACATAAATCGATCAGTGCCATCACCTCCGGCATAGCTGGACCATCGAAAAACACCTATTGGGTCGTCCAAAATGGAGTCCAATTTATGTCCGAAGCCATTCTCAACTGGGTCGTCCAAAATGGAGTCCAATTTATGTCCGAAGCCATTCTCAACGCGATGCCTCAAAATAAAATGTAAGTTATTATTCACGTAAGTGAATAGTATCCAACACCTTAAGCCTCAAATAAAAACTCTTTTATCTCCGAAATTAAACCAAAAATTCCAAAAAAGAAGTACCTAATATAACCCACTGTAAGGCACCAATTTACACCATAAAAATCTCAGTTCTCACACAAAGAGGAAAGATAGAGAGATAAAAACAGTAAACAAAGAGAGAAAAGAGATGTTAGATAATATAATAAGGGCAAAAATACTTAATTACGCTCTGTTTATGTCAAAAATTAGCGTGCCATAAGATAGATAGCCTGGTTCATGTATGAGCCAAAGAAATAAGGACACGTGGTACACTAGGAGCCGACAATAAAGGGCCAGAAGGTGGAAAGACCTCAGGCAGGAACGGTTGAGAAGTGGGGCGTAATTAACTAACGCGATCATGGTTACAGCTCTTTCCCCACTACTAAAACCAATCAATAATGTGCGCTAATAAGATATTAATATAAATAGTGATTTCGAAGTCTGTAATAGAGGTCTTTCTTCCCTATAAACGAGAAAGCCATTGTATTTTCAATACTTCTAATTTCAACATTTCTAGTTTTTTGAGTAGTTTACTTGTAATTTTTATTCTTTTAGCATTTACAGCTATTTTAGTCGTAGTTTTCTTCTAAATTTTTCTCTTTCGACATTTACAGTTTTTCTAAGAGTAGTTTACTTATAATTTTTACTCTTTTAACATTTACAACTTTTTCTAAAAGCCTTAACTGTACTTGTAACCCAAGCTTTCCCACAATACAAACAATTCGGTTCATCCAACTGAGTCTTCGATCAGCCGAATACCTTGAGTCTTTATGTGACACCCCAATAGTCCCACATCGGATGGAAATGGGGTTGTCATTGGGTTTATAAGAGACTTAGACACTAGTAATAATAACTCGGCTTAAGGATTTTGGGCTGTTGGTTAGGCCCAACGAGTTATTATTGCTAGTGGGCTGGATCGTTACATTTGGTATCAGAGCCGGTTCACCAGCTGGACATGTGTGGCGAGTCTCGGCTGAGCCAGGATCTGGATGACGGGCTAGCGAGACGAATCTCACATCGCCTGGTGATCTTGAGCTATGTATGATTGGACTGACGAGAACGTCAGGGCCTTAACGGGGGGGGAGTCTGTGACACACCAATAATCCCACATCGGATGAGAATAGGGTTGTCATTGGGTTTATAAAAGACTTAGACACTAGTAATAATAACTGGACTTAAGCATTTTGGGCTGTTGGCTAGGCCTAACGAGTTATTATTGCTAGTGGACTGGGTCGTTACACTTTAGCTTTAATTAATGAAGTGAGATAGAATCCGATTGAGTCGATCCCTCCTTAACTGAATCGTTTGATTTGATCGTGGTGTATTCAATGGTCAATTCAGAAGCCAAACTAGATCCCGGCGTGATACTAAAGCATCGCCTTGCGTTTGGTTCCTAGTCCAACACCCTCGTACTAAAAAACAAAAATAATTCTATTTGGGGTACCTAGTAATCGGTACCATTCTCAAGTTGATATTCAATATGCGGGTCACAAGTTAAAAAAAAAAAAGAAAAAAGAAAAGAAAAAAACACTCCTCTTAAATGTTTTATTAGTGCAATCGCCAATAAATTCATTCATCTACTCTTGTACTCTTCACTGGAATTGTAACAAAAAATTCTATGGGCAGCGTGCCCAAACTAATTAGTTTGGGCACGCTGCCGGATGGGCGCCGCCTGGCACAGGTGCCACGCGGCGCCCATCCACCATCTCTCTCCAGTAATGGGGAGAGCACTGGAACTTTCTGGGTGCACCTGGTGCATCTATACCAGGTGCACCATAATTATAATTTTAAATTTTTAGTTTTTAAAATTATAATTTTATGTATATTTATTTATTTTTTTTACTAGTTATCATTGTAGAAATTAAAATTTTAAATTCTGTTTGGTTTTGAAAAAAAATTAGGAATAATAAAAATTATCCATGCTATTCCATGAAACCAAAAATAAATTTATTTTAAAATTTTAATTTTCTAAATCGATATCATGAATTATAGACCATAAAATTTTAAATCATAACATATATGCTAACATATTAAGTTACAATTTTAAAAATTTAAAAAATTACAATTATGGTGCACCTGGTATAGATGCACCAGGTGCACCCAGAAAGTTCAGTGCTCTCCCATTACTGGGAGAGCAGTGGTGGATGGGCGCCGCGTGGCACCTGTGCAATGCGGCGCCCATCCGGCAGCGTGCCCAAACTAATTAGGTTTTTGGGCACGCTGCCCATAGAATTTTTGTCCACTGGAATTGGTGTGCGCTTTGGTCTCTGGACATCTACATTTATTACACTTTTGTACCTTGCGCTGTAAATGTTTATAGACCAAATCGTACGCGAATTTAAGTAAAGAGTACCAGAGTAGATGAATGAATTGATACACGATCGCACTAATAAAATATTTAAATTAAATCTTTTAAATTACATCATTAATTATGGGGAAAACTTCAAAAACCCCCCTGTGGTTTCATGCATTCTCACTTTAGTACCCTGTGGTTTAAAACGTATCAATTTGCCCCCCTGTGGTTTCGTTTTTATCTTTTCAAAAGCTTTTTCGTTAATATTTCGTTAAATTATATACAAAAAACTTCAGATAACCATCTATGTTTATCGAATATTCACTTTAGTATCCTTTAATTTTAATTTTGTCACTGATTTAAGAAAAAAAAATAATAAAATTGATAACAAAAAGAGAAAAATGAAATCACATGGAGGCAAATTGATACGTTTTAAACCACAGGGTATGAAAGTGAGAATGCATGAAACCACAGGGGGGGTTTTTGGAGTTTTCCCTTAATTATGATTATGATCTTTCTTGCCCAAAAAAAATAATTAAGACAAATTTTCTTACAACAATAATTAAAATATATATATATATAAATTAATATTACATGGTTTAGTCACCGACCGGCCTTAGAGCAAGTGGCAAAAGGCTTGGTGGTTGGTACCCGAGATCAGATTTTAGTTGATTCATATTTTCAGCTAAATTTATTTTTAAATAAAAAAATATATTAAAAAAAATTGTATGGTTCAGTCGTTTCTTATGTAGAGAGTTATATTCCACAATACAAAAACAAAAATATAAACTTACATCTTATATATAACATTTTCGAACCAAAAATTAAGATACTTATGGTGAAACCTATTCGCCTCTTATTGTTCTAATAATAGAGAAAAAAAACTCCAACAAAATTTCTAAAAGAGCTTTTCAAAATATCTTAATTAGGAAAGACAAAATTAAAGAAATATAAAATTTCTGACCAAAGTCTTTTATGTTATTGTTGCTTCTGACGAAACCGAACCGATTATTCTTTTTTTTTTGTACCAACATGTTCAAAATTATAAGCTAATTAATCATGAAAAATCACACATTTTTATTACATATCTTTTCGCTGCAAAATTTATGTTACAATTGCTCGAATTCTATCTTTGTCTTGTTTTACAAACTTTTTTGATCCGCCAAAATTCGCCTCTATTGTTAACACATTTTTCTTCTTCAGAGTTGATATTTCACGTTACGAATCGACTGGTTCGCTATGAGAGTCGATCACAGAAATAGAACACCTAGGGTTTCTGACGATGCCCTAGAACGAAGCAAAGAAAGAGAAAAACTCTGTTGACAGATAATTCCGATTTTTTTTTCTTTTATATTATTTGTCATTTGTCACCAATGCCTCGTGTATTTATAAGCCATATAAGATGTATTAATGCTAATCTGATACTAATCGGATCTCTCAAAAATAAAAATTTAAATAAAATAGAATTTATATTTTACAATTATTCTTTCTTTCATATGGATTAAAATAATTTTAAATAAGTCACAATGTGAACGAATTCCAGCACAAACAAAAAAAAAATCCCCAAAAAATTAATCGAACGAGAGCTTTCCGCGAAACCTTAATTCGAAAAGATTAAAGAAAAAAATGTATAAAATTTCTGATAAAATATTTTCACATTATTATTGCATCAGACAAAATCTTTCCTATTTTACTTTTTTAAGAAAAATTCTTTCATAAAATTTCTGACTAAAATTTTTTTTGCTCGTTGCTTGAACCGCTTATGTATTCAAACTTTCGTACGTAAATTATGCCACCATTTAATTTGCTAATTTAATTGGCCCCACCATCCAGGGGCTCCTATCCCAATGCGTGTTTGTAAATTTGCATAAACCCGGTCCATATGCCGAGTTTGAACTTTGAACACCACTGGGATTGGATCATTGGACAATGGAACTCCAATAGGAAACCAACGATACTTGTATAAATATGTAGAGATAATTGCCTTATATACTCCTCAAAACTTCGAAAATATTTTATTTACTTTTACTCTTTTTTTTCTTTTTAATATATTCCTCATATGTTCCTTCGTTATTCCCAAATATTCATATAGTTACTATCCGTTAAGTTAACTTGGGTTAAACGTGAGTTAAATATCTACTAGAGTTAAAAGAAATCAAAATGTCTCTTTCGTCCTTAATTTAAAGACAAATAAGAAATATTGGTGATGATAAAAGAGTATATTTGAAAAGACCAAAAATCAAAATATTTTTGTGCCTTCTAACTTAAGGGCAAATAAGAAAAATCGGTGATGGCAGAAGGGTATATTTGAAAAGGCAAAATATTAATTTCATACAGATAACAGGTATTGCTAACAGTTTATTAACAGAATTTAACTCAGCGGTATATTTGAAGTAGGTTGGAACATAAAAAAAATATTTTCAATATTAGCCTTCTAAGAGAGGTAAATTAGAAAGTCGAAAACTTTTTAAGGGTATATAAATAATAATTACCCCAAATATATAATAAGAATTCAGTTACTATACTTTTAGAAAGACAGAGGCCTTCATCCTCCTAAGTCGTTTTAAATGATAGAAATTTCAAATTAATGATCGAAACCGATAAAGTTGATCTAGAATATTTAAAGTATTTAGAAACTAAATTTCATAAAATTTAAAAATTATTTACATAACGATCAAAAAATCAAAAAATCGATAGTTTTTTACGGTCGATGTGAGCGGTTTAGCTAATGTTTGATAACTCCGATCATGAATCGAAAAAGTATGACATCTATTTTCACAAGGTTATTTATTTTTGACCATTCATTTTTCGACTCTTCAATGAATTTGATAACAAATTTTAAAATTTATACAACTTAGTTTCTAAATGTTATAAGTACTTTAAATCAATTTTAACGGTTCCGATTACCGATTCGGAATTCCTATCATTTAAAATGACTTAGAAGGACAAAAGTATAGTTAGTTAATTCGGATTCGGCAAAAATTAGTTACGGGTATAATTTGAATAAAATTTGTATCTCAATTTTTAAATTCGTTGAAAGATATGGCTTAAAAAATAGATTCGCCAAGTATGCAGATACGCGATTTATATGAAAATTATACGTTCACCAATTAAAAATTCAGCTATTAAACTAAGTTTTTTCTCTAGATTTATGCTATTAGGATACATAGTTATAAATCTTAATAAGAATATAAAAATAGAAAGCTACAAAATAAAATAGATTAAGTAAAAAAAGTAATAGCAAAATTTATTATCGTCTCCATCTTTATTTTTTTCATGATCCACATATTCCGAAAGTTCATAAAGCTTTTCAATAATTCACGAATTATTGGCGAATAATTCGGCAATAATTCGGAAAGTAATTTTACTCAAAAATTTTGCACTTTTTTGGCCAAATAGTTCGGCATATGTGAATTATTCACGAATAATAACTTTAATCCAAAAATTCGAGTTTTATTCCCTTTTTTTAGAAATAAATCATGTACAGACTATTTTATTTATATTTTTAATAATTCGTAAATAATTCGCAAACAATTTATGAATTAACTAATTATGGACGAAAGCCACCGCCCTCGTAAAAGAATAATAGCTGGATACTGCGTGAGAGGAGGATGACCAGCATATTTATGTGGAGAAAACTTGTCTTATTTACATTTATTACAGTTTGGTGCCTTGCACTGTAGATGTTTAAAGACCAAATCATACACCAATTCAAGTGAAGAGTACAAGAGTAGGTGAATGAATTGATACACAATTGTACTAATAAAATATTGAAATTAAATCTTTTTAAATTGCATCATTACTATCTTTCTTGCCCAAGAAAAATAATTAAGACAAATTATCTCTACATCAATATTTGAAAAATATGAATATAAAAAATTAATATTTATGTAGTCCTGCAATTGGTTATGTCAACCGAAAAAGCATGAAAGATGTATTCCATCATACGAAAAAAAAAAAAATACAAGTTTATTGCTTATATCTTTTTGAAACCAAAAATTAAGATCCTTACTGTGAAACCTACTTTTTTCTTAAATTTTAATGAAAAAAAAAACCTCCAAAACAAATTTTTCAAAAAAAGCTTTTCGAGAAAATCTAATTAGAAAAGATAAAACTAGAGAAATATAAAATTTCTGACCAAATTAAAGTCTTCTTTTATATTGTTGTTGCTTCTGACGAAACTGATTCTTCTTTTTTAATTTGTATCATCATGTTGGAAATTATGAGCTAGTTCATAATGAAAGATTATAAATTTTTATATATATTTTGCTGCAGAATTTATATTGCAATTATTAGGATATGATCTCGGCTTGTTTTACGAAGTTTTTGTTCGGCCAAAATTCGCCTTTATTGTTAGAAAATGTGGACAAATCCTAACACAATAAAAAACTAATTGAAAAGAGCTTTACTTTCTTAAAACCTTAATTCGAAACTATTAAATTAGAGAAGAAGGATAAAATTTCTGTCCAAAATATTTTATATTATTGTTGCATTAAGACAGCCCGAAGGATAAAATTTCTGGAACTAGGCTACTATACTATCAGTAGCACGGAGCGCTCCGTGCTACCAAGTTGTTTTCGATGATGCGGCTTCTAAATCGACGATCGGCTCCGTTAGACTTGATCTACACTATTGAAAGTATTTAGAAACTAAATTTCATAATTTTTCGATATCATTTACCTATCAAACAAGTAGTCTAAAATTGAACGGCTGAAAATAAAAATCTCATGAAAAATGATGATAACAGATTTAAATTCAAGATCAGATATACTGATCTTACTCTAAATAGTGAAAAGAATTTTTTATAAAATTTTCATCGCATTTGGATTGTTTTACACCGTTAAACTCACAAACACACCACATCGGCCATTAAAATTGTCAATTTTGAGATCTTTTGATCACTAGTCAAATGATGTCGAAAAAATTTGAAATTTAGTTTCCAAATACTTTCAATAGTGTAGATCAAGTCTAACGGAGCCGATCGTCGATTTGGAAGCCGCATCATCGAAAACAACTTGGTAGCACAGAGCGCTCCGTGCTACCGATAGCATAGTAGCCGGACTCAAATTTCTATCCAAAATATTTTATATTATTGTTGCATTAAGACAGCCCATTCTTTTTTGCATAAACTTCAAATATCACACCTATAGTTTCGCACTTTCTCAGTTTAGTACATATCATGTAGTTTAAATTGTATCAATTTAGTGTCCTGTAATTTTATTTTTATCTTTTCGTCAGATTTTTATCGTTTCGTTAAATAAGTGACAGAGTGAAAGCTAAAAAGTATTAAAGTACATATTCAATAAACTTAGCTGGTGTTGATGCCGAAATTGAAATTAACATGCCGACCTAGCCTACGTATGAGCCGAAGAAATAAGGACACGTGGTACACCGAGAGTCGGCAATAAGGCGCCTGAAGGCCAAGAGCGTTTAGGCAGGAACGGTTGAGAAGTGGGGCGTAACTTTTATGTGAAGTGGGACATAACTTCCATGTGAAGTAGGACGTAACTTCCATGAGAAGTGGGGCGTAACTTCCACGATCATGGTTACAACCACCCCCCCAACCAACCAAAAATGTGGGCTCAGAAGATATCACTATAAATAGTAACTTCAAAGCCTGTAATAAGGGTCTTTCTCCATCCTGAACGAGAAAACCACCCTTATTTCCTCTGCATTTTATCGCTTTTCTAGGAGTAGTCTAAATGTAATTTTTTTCTCTTCCGCATTTACTGTTTTTCTAGGAGTAGTTCGCTAAGTAGAACCCTGGAGTCTGTCTGCCCCACGGGCATAACTCCGTTGTAGACTACATTTTCAGAGTCTGTCTGCCCCACGGGCATCACTCTGTTGTAAACTATATTTCTGAGTCTGTATGCCCTTTGGGCACACTCTTTTTTATTATTATATATATTTAGGCATTCGGCTCTTTCAGCTGACCAGTCATTGTGTATTTCATTTATTCGGCTCTTTCAGCCGACCAGTTACTGTGTACTTCTTTCATTCGGCTCTTCTGCCGACATTAATCCCTGCACAGTTCATACATTCGGCTTCTCCAGCCAAACCAGCTTTATAGTGAAGATTTTCGGACCCGGCTGGCTCGATCCCTCGTCAACCGAATCGCTTGATCTGTCGAAGGGCGTAGACTTCGAGGGTCACCATCCGCAGCCGCTCCCTGAGGAGGATCTTTGACCGTGTCAAGGGTCGGAAAATTCGGCTTCCAACAATTTTTTGGCACGCCCGGTGGGACTCGATTTTAGGTAAATTCACATTTTTATTGAAATTATAGCTGATGATAATTCCATAAATTTGCGTAATAGGGTTGTTCCTAGAAATTCTGGGAGTGATCAACCTAGTGATTCAGACAATACTGGCAAATGTCAAGCAGTTTTGCCAGTTGAAGGAGAAACTAGTGGACAGTAGGCTTATCAAGAGCCGAGTCTAACTCAGGCACTCGGCCAGATGAGCCGAGTCCTGCAAACTTTAGCTCAAAATATCCATCAAAGTACCGCTTGACTAGACGCGGTGCTGGCCGCCATCACGGCCTATAATGAAAATATTGTTCGAATCAGACAATTATTTATCCGAAACGAGCAACCTTATGGGGGGCAACAAGGGCCCCTAAATGTGCCGGTGCAACAAAATTCCGTCACGCCGGCGGTCTCACATGTGCAACCGCAAATGTCACCTTTCCAGACTGCTTATAGGCCAGCGAATATCAACCCCAGCCCGCAGTCGGATATTACATCAGGTTTACCTCCTTTACCAGTTTATCAGTCTAAAAATGTGGGGATTAGAGCTGAGGGGCAGGCTTTGAACATGCAAGGAGTTAACCCTGTTATACCGAATTTCGGTCTACCGCAAAAACCGAATGTAGTACAAGCACAGATTCCTTTGTAGGGAAACAATAATGAAATATACGCACAAATTGAAGAAGCTATCCAAAATACTTTCGGAGTTAGCTCAAGGCCGGTAGTGCGGCCTGTATTTCGTTCCCCTTATCCCGTAAGTATAGACGCAGAACATCCATATCCGGCAAACTGGAAAATGTCGAAATTCGACAAGTTCTCGGACGATGAGACCGAGAATACGGTCGAGCATGTAGCCTGGTTCACGGCCCAATGTAGAGAGGTGGCCGCCGACTCATTTTTGAAACTTCGATTATTTAACACGTCGTTAACTAAAACGGCTTTTACTTCATATACAAGTTTATCAGCCAATTCCGTCCAAGATTGGGACGAATTAGAAAGAAAATTTCATGAGTGATTCTATAGGTAAGAGCCATAATTATCTGTCGTCGACTTGGCTTTATACCGACAAATGTCAGGTGAAACGGTCGAAGAGTATTTGAACCGTTTCAAGATAGCCAAAACCCGGTGCTTTATGAGAATGCCGGAATCAGAGTTCGCCAAAATGGCGTTAAATGGTCTGCATTTTAAGATAAAAGACCATTTTGAAGATAAGTATTTTTCTAACCTATTTGATCTAGGTGTTCGAGTTGCCAAATATGAGCAATTTCAGAAGAAAAGTGAGGACGATCGGCTGCAATGGAGCCGATATAAAAAGCAAAGCAAAGGCAAAGAGAAATCCTTGATAGAAGAACAGTCGGTTAAAGAAGAGCCGAGCCAATCGAGTGAAAGTGAAGAATCGGCTGATGAAGCCGAGGTATATGCGACTGGTAAAGAGCCATTTTCTTTAAGGAGAAATCTTTGATAGAAGAATATTCGTTTCAAAAAGAGCCGAACCAATCAAGTAAAAGTAAAGAATCGGCTGATGAAGCCGAGGTATATACGGTTGGGATGATAAAGAGACGTTTTCTTAAAGCCGACCAAGACCAGCGAAACTAAAGCTTGGGTCTCGGTTGTGTCATTTGAACAGTCAATTTGGCACCAATAGTCATCCGAATGTTCATTCGAAAGACTATTGGGGGGGCATTGTTGATGCCAAAATTAAAATTAACATGCCGACCTAGCCCACGTATGAGCCGAAAAAATAAGGACACGTGGTACACCAGGAGTCGCCAATAAGGCGCCTGAAGGCCAAGAGCGTTTAGGCGGGAACAGTTGAGAAGTGGGGCGTAACTTCCATGTGAAGTGGGGCATAACTTCCATGTAAAGTGGGACGTAACTTCCATGAGAAGTGGGGCGTAACTTCCACGATCATGGTTACAATCACTCTCCCAACCAACCAAAAATGTGAGCTGAGAAGACATCACTATAAATAGTAACTTCAAAGCCTGTAATAAGGGTCTTTCTCCATCCTGAACGAGAAGACTATCATTATTTCCTCTGCATTTTATCGCCTTTCTAGGAGTAGTCTAAATGTAATTTTTTTCTCTTCCGCATTTACTGCTTTCCTAGGAGTAGTTCGCTAAATAGAACCTTGGAGTCTGTCTGCCCCACGGGCATCACTCCGTTGTAGACTACATTTGCAGAGTCTGTCTGCTCCACGAGCATCACTCTGTTGTAAACTATATTTCTGAGTCTGTATACCCTTCAGGCGCACTCTTTTTTATTATTATATATATATCTAGGCATTCGGCTCTTTCAGCCGACCAGTCATTGTGTATTTCATTTATTCGGCTCTTTCAGCCGACCAGTTATTGTGTACTTCTTTCATTCTGCTCTTCTGCCGACATTGATCCATGCACAGTTCATACATTCGGCTCCTCCAGCCGAACTAGTTTTATTGTGAAGATTTTCGGACCCAGCTGGCTCGATCCCTCGTCAGCCGAATCGCTTGATCTGTCGAAGGGCGCAGACTTCGAGAGTCACCACATCCGCAACCGCTCCTCACCCCGACGCGCTCCTAGAGGAGAATCTTTGACCGGGTCAAGGATCGGAAAATTCGGCTTCCAACAGCTGGAGTATCTGAAATTTTTGTATATAATTTAATAGATGAGTTGACAAAAAGAGAAAAATGAAACTATAAGGCACTAATTAAATAATATATTATAAATTATAGAATACTAAAGTGAGAAAATACGAAATCATATGCTATTTGAAGTTTTTTTATTTTTTGTTTATACGAGGGAGAGAAAAAAACCTTTTATAAAATTTTGTACCAAAACTTTTTATGTTGTTGTTTCGTACGAAGCCGAATCATTTGTGCAATTAGTCGACATTAACTCTGCATTCAAACTGTCGTACACTCTTTTTTTTTTCTCTCTTTTCTGTAACGTACGAATACTATGCCACTATTTAATAAGCTCCAATTAATATCCATGGGTTCCTATGCCTATGCATATTTATTATTCTTCCCATAAACCCGGTTCATATGCCGAGTTTGAGAACCAAGGGGATTGAACCAAGGAACTCCAATAGAAAAAACCAACAACGCTTTTATACATGTATATAATATAGAGATCGAGAGAGACAGAGATCGAGCAGGATTACTGTGCTATTAGAAATACAGTAATTTTTATACACCTAAATTTTTAATTATTTATTAATTTTGATGGATAGTTAGGATTAATCTTTTGTTTTTTTTTCATTTCTCTCTATATTTTTTCTCTCAGTTTCCCTCTTGTGCTCTCTGAATTTCTCTTATATCTCTCTTAATTTCTCTTCTCTCTTTCTCTCCGTGCAGACCCTCACCATTTTGGGGGGGTGGGGATCGAGTTAATTGACGGTGGGAAGATGGGTTGGGGTGGAGGTGATTGTAGTAGGAAGTGCAAGAGAGAGCAGGAAAAAAAAAAAAGAAGAGAAAACAATCTAGCCGTCCATCAATTTCGATGGATGGTTAGGAACTCAGTAGCACAATGACTGCTATGCTCTTAATAATATAGTAGTCCTACTATATATATATATATATAGATAGAGAGAGAGAAAGAGAGAGTCCAGCTATGGTGCTTGTAAAAGCACCAAGCACTTGGTGCTTGTAAGTTTTTTACCGTTAGATCTATTTCTCGGATTATTTTCAACTATTAGATTATACTATTCAACCAACCATCCACTAAACCCTAGGGGGCCCACATCATCTTAACCGCATATCTTTTAATCCAATAGCTAAAAATCTACAAGCACCAATAACTTGGTACTTTTAAAAGCATAGGAGCTCAATTCTATATATATATATATATAGAGTCCGGCTATGGTACTTGTAAAAGTACCAAGCACTTGATGCTTGTAAATTTTTTATCGTTATATCTCTGCCTTTGATTATTTTTACCCGTTAGATTATACTATTCAACCAACCACTCGCTCAACCCTAGGGGGCCCACATCATCCTAACCACACATCCCTTAATCCAAGGGTCAAAAACTTACAAGCACCAATGACTTGATATTTTTAAAAGCATAGGAGCTCAATTCTATATATATATATATATATATATATATATATATTATATATAGAGAGAGAGAGAGAGAGAGAGAGGAGAGAGAGAGAAGAGAGAGAGAGAGAGAGAGAAGAGAAGAGAGAGAGAGAGAGTCGCGATTACTATCTTTATAGAATTATATTCCATTGATCATCTTCCTTATAACGAAAATTTTCGGCCCCTAGAGTTTATTCCATTTAATCATTTTCACCCGTTAGATCCATTACTATTCAACCAAATACCCACTCAACCCTAGGGGTGAGGATCGCCACTATCATTATTCAAGTGGGGACCACTATCATCCTAACCGCACCAATCCATCAGATCATCGGTTAAAAAGTTTATGAGTACACAGGGGTCTATACTCAAAGAGTAAGTAGCCCCAAGCCTATATATATAATACATAACAGTAATATACTATACATAATTATATATATATATAATAATATATATATTATATAATGTTATCCAAATTTCAAATTCGAATTTAGATTTTCTTAATTTAAAATCTAGATACTTACAACATATCTGTTTTATATTTTTCTATTTGTATTTACTGATATCTCATGACAAGTTAAAAAATTTTAAAATTTTAACTTTGTCAATTTTTTATCCTCTATAGTATTAGCCTGCTGCAATGCACGGATAAAGAGTGCTTCATTAATCACCCTAATTAGATAACTGACCTATGTGATTTTCTAAATTATCAACTACTATTTCTTTTACCTTATTTCTATAGTTTCTTTTCTCAATTATTTCTCTTCCCATCAATTTCTTTTATTCATTAATTTGTTGTTAATTCTCCATATTAATCACCCTAATTAAACTTTTAAATTTAATTTTAGATAACCGGTGACCTTCTACATTATAAATCAATAATTTGATTTATGAATGTATAACTGACTTGATTATTTTGTTTTTAATCTATGGTTTAATTAGCTATTATTTTCATTTATTTATCAAAATTATTTCTTATTATCTATTAATTTTCTATATTTTTCTACTTTCTTTCTATAAACTCCTCATTATATTTAGCAACTCCCACAGAATAAGGATCCTCTAAATTCCTTCAAAATCTCTTTTAAAAAAATGTTGTGAGATGTGTATAATTAATTTCCTATCATTTTGACAATGAACATATGTCTTTTTTTTTCTTTCCTTTTTTTACGTTTCTATATGATTTTTTCCATCACTGATCTTACTAAATTCTCCTCTATATCGAAAATTTAACTAAAGTAATTAAATAAGCAAACTAGAAAATAAATTTAAAATTCGTGCATCACACTGGTTAATTAATTGCTAGTTTCTAATAGTACATTGGTGCTATTGTGTAATTAATTAGAATTCATTCCTGGCGTTATTCATCGAATGTGAGATGGTCCATGATGTGGATGTGACATCTCAATAGTCCCACATAGAATAAAATTGGGATGGTAATTAGATATATAAGAGACCATAAACACTAATAACAATAACTAAACTTAAGCATTTTAGGCCTACGTAGCCGGTACGTAGCTTGGACCTAATGAGTTATTATTACTAACGGATCGGATCATTAAATTTGGTATCATAGTCAATTACCAGCCAGAAGTATGAGATGAGTTTCGACTAAGTCGGGATCAGAATAACAGGCTAAGTCAAGGTCGGAATGACAAGATGATATTCTAAATAAAAAGATTAACGAGACAAGTCTCACATGATAATCGTGGGCTTGAGTCTCACAAGAGACTATAGACACTAGTAATAATTACTAGACTTAAGTATCTAACGAATTATTATTACTAATTGATGGGATCATTACACTGAATATTTAATAAGTAATTTTGGACCCAACTATTATCATCGCAAGCGGATTGGATCGTTACACTAGATATTTAATTAGTAGGATTCATTAAATAAGTGTGAGATGGTCCAGGATATGGATATTCTAAGTAAATGGCCAGCAGGAGCAACGCACAAAAGCTGATGAATGGTCATTACATTATATTAACATACGATAATTTGCTAGTGCTATCCCCACCTTTGTGTGTTTCTCTATGTCAGTTTTTTAGTTGGACTAAAAACTATTACGTCTTTGTGGTGGTCTCTCTCTCTCTCTCTCTCTATTTCTCTCTCTCTCACCAACTATGTGAGTTGTGCTAAAAACTATAATTGAATAGGACAAAAACTATTACTAGCTAGTTGTCCCTCTCTCTCTCCCTCTCTCACTAACTGTTTGAATTGGCCTAAAAAGTACTTGAGTTGGACAAAAAAGTATTCCTAGTGCTCTCTCTCTCTCTCTCTCTCCCTCTCGTGATCCCTCTCTCTCTCTCTCATGATCCCTCTATCTCTCTCACTAACTATTTGAGATGGGTTAAAAACTATTTGAAACCCCCCCCCCCCCTCCCTATCTCTCTCACACTAACTGTTTGAATTGGGCTCAACACTACTAAGCCACATGAGTCTCTATTTGAGTTTTGGACAAAAAACTACTACTAGCTCTCTCTCTCTCTCTCTCTCTCTCTCTCTCTCTCAGAGACTACTTGAGTTGGGTTAAGGAATATCTCTCTCTCTCTCTCTCTCTCACACACAGAGACTACTTGAGTTGGGTTAAGGAATATCACTGGTCTCTCTCTCTCTCTCTCTCTCTCTCACACACACACACGCGCACGCGCGCACACACACACACAGACTACTTGAGTTGGGTTAAGGAATATCACTGGTCTCTCTCTCTCTCTCTCACGCACACACACACATTTGCAAACTTTTCACCCTAGCTCTCTCTCTCTCTCTCTCTCTCTCTCTCTCTCTCTCTCACACACGCACACACACGCACACATACACACACGCACACACACACATACACACGCACACATACACACGCACACACGAGCGCGCGCGCGCACGCACACACACACAGACTACTTGAGTTGGGCTAAGGAATATCACTGGTCTCTCTCTCTCTCTCTCTCTCTCTCTAAGGAGATTGGTATAGAAGATTGCATACATAAAGAGTGGGTTAATTGGAATCTCTCTCTCTTTTAGGTGTATATGATTTACACCTCACACATGTTAGAAATATTGAGTTAACAACTCATCAGCTAGCTAGGCTCATCAACTGTTGTTTTAAAGCCCTCTTTGGTCTAAAGATCAAGCAGAAACAATAAAAATTATTCTCCTTATTTTACTAAATAAATTTTTTTTTTTTACCGAAATATTTTACTCCAGTCGAACCTCGCTATTCCTAGCTATAGCTTAGGATAAGAGTTTTGTGAACCTTCGGATCTAGCTCATATTCAGTACGACCAGTCAAACCAATCAATTTTTTTTCTCCAATTTAAAGTTATTTCATAAAGAGAGAAATTTTTTGATTTGTTCATCTTATGTTACAATCAATGGTCCAATAAAGCCCCTCATACACTCTCTTCTATAAGGAGCTCCTTATAGTATAGTATCTCTCTCTCTCTCTCTCTCTCTCTCTCTCTCTCTAATGATTCTGATACTTTCTGAGGCAGTTCTCTAGAGAGGGAGAATGCCAATGAAGAGGCATGCATGCAGTGCTCACTTTCTTGCTTCTGTCAAAATCATTTTTTAGCTACCTGTGGGAGAAAGGTTAGCTAGCTAGCAAGATATATTTTTAGTTCATTTTTAGTGTGATATGAAATTGTGGGCCTTTTTTTTTTCCTTTTCTTGTAATTGATGGATTTATGATTAAGTGATTTTTCATTAGTTAGTGATATATCTTCAATTGCGCTTTTTTAACCTGCGAAAATCGACTTAGAAAATTTAATTACTTGTGTTGGTTGTAATCTTTCCATCTTCTCTACGAAAATATTCGTCTCGATCTTCTGTAAGAACTGTTGTTTCTGTATTAATCACGTAGCGGTAATAGCTTTTTAACTAAGAGGCCGTTTGGTTGTGTATAATTATAACTGCACTGCAGTTGTAATTATATACAAATACAAATTTAGTATTTGGTTTGATGTATTTCACTCCAACTGCTGCAGTAGAAACTACAACAGGAAGCCCAAATGCAGCACTTGGAAAGTGTAACTTTAAATAAAAAATATGCGTACTTTATTAATTATTTTTTAAGGAAAAAAATATTTTTCTTTTTTTCATTTGAGGTAACCTCACCATCATATATATAGAATGATAAACTTTTAAAAATCGTTTCCCAACTACATAAAACCAAACAAATTATTTATAGTTGCTGCGTTTTCTACTACATCCAACCAAACAGGATGTATGTAATTACAACTGCATGCATCTCCAATTACACAAACGGCTCCTAAAATATTCAAATGGCAATAATAATAGACTTTTAAATTGAAATTTTTATTTTAGATTCGAGATATTCCATTTTTAGTTTTCTATTACTAGGATATTTATTCGTCAAATATCTAACAACTACTATGGTATAGGTTGAGTATCTCAACTAATATAAAATGAGTGCATTTTTGGTTCACTAGCTTGGTCAATTAATGAAACTTCCTATGCTAGGGTGAAATAATCTTATTTAATTAAAACAGTAAATAACAACAAAAATTTTATATCAAGGAAATGAACTTACTTTTAGGAGTATTAATAAAGTCTTTGATCTACATTTTTTTTCAATGATGAGATACCTGAAATATACAATCAACGTTATTAACCATGATCTGCCATATTTGAACCTTCTAGAAATTAAATTTTTATAATTTGTCAATATTATTTATCTAATGATTAAACTATCTTTGCTACACCTTATCGACGAGATCAAAATTTAATATTTTTGAGACCAGTCAAATAAGAGGTAAATAATATCACAAAATTATAATATTTAATTTGTAGAATGTTCACAAGCCCTGTATGGTATTTAACAATATTGATCATCTAGTCGGATGCCCCACAATAAAAGGCAACACGAAAATATGTAATTTAAATTATATATCGGCCTACTTGGCAATAGGGCTGGCAAACGAGCGAGCCGGCCCGCGTTCGACTCGTGTTCGGCTCGATATTCGGCTCGCTCGAGCTCAACTCGAAATTAAATGAGCCGAGCTTGAACAAAATAAAAGGCTCAAAATTCATTTCAAGCCGAGCTTGAGTATTATTCGGCTCGTTCGAATTAGGCTCGAAAAGCTCGAAAAGCTCGAAAATATATATATATATATATAATAAATATATAATATATATTTCTATAGGGTCGTGTACCTATACTAATTAATACTATGATCGCCCCGTCATACTCTAAGTTGTTTTCGATGATCGAGCTCCAGATCGAATTGATCCACACTGTTAACGTTATTCTACGTATTAAAACTTCAGAAATCCAAATTTTTATAATTTTTCGAATCATTCCTTACGAATCAAAGATGTCACAAATTTGACAATTTTTAACGGCCGGTATGGAATACTTGCTAGTTTAGTCGTGTAAAAGAATCGAATTTGTTGAATTTTTGATAGAAATTTTATTTACTATATAGATAAAGATCATAACTCCGATCTTGAATTGAAGGATCCGATCATCCTTTTTTAAAATGTCGTTCGATTTTGACCGTTCATTTGATGTCACTTGATGGACTTATATATAGATTCGAAAATTACGAAATTTATTTTCTAGAAGTTTTAAATACTCACAGATCATATTTAACAGAGTGGATCGCGATTCGGAAGCTCCATCATTGAAAACAACTTACGAGGGCTCAAATACTCATATAGTATAGTAGCCATGGCTTATATATATATATATATATATTATATATATATTATATATATAATATATATATATATAGCAGATTGAGCTGGAATATTTTACAAATACACCGCCTTTGGTGCTATTAGGGTTTTACGCCTTAATCTACTCCTTGATTACTAATAGCCTTTGATCAAACACATTTCACTACCACACTACCACTATCATCCAACCCTACATTCTCTATCCAAGGGTAAAAACTCACAAGCACACCCCCTTAATACTTTTAGAAGTATTGCTAGCTCAACATTATATAATACAATATAATATATATATATAATTATTTAATTATATATAGGTTTTAATTTAATTTGGGCTATTTATTGTGGCATAAAAAACCGACAAGTACAACGTGCAATTGGTTCAACTCTAAATTTATATAACACACTCTTCTTCTCAGACTTTCACTGTTGCATTAACCACTAAACTGATAACATTCAAATTTTCAAATCCCTATTTTTTTCCTCCTCTCTTCTCTCTTCTCTCTTCTCAGACCCTACTCCAGTCAGGACCAGCTCTAGCTCACATTCTGGCAATTATTTTGTATTTTGAACTATTGGACATTTTCATCAAATTGTAGGTAATGTTCTATAAATAATTAAACTACTGAGATTATATAAAGTCAATAATTTCAATCGGCTCGTTTAGAGCTCGAGCTCGGCTCGACTCGAAATTAGGCTCGCTCGAGCTCGGCTCGAATTAATTTCAAGTCGAGCTTGAGCCTAGATTTAGGCTCGGAATTAATTTCAAGCCGAATTTGAGCTGACATAAGCTCGCTCGAGCTCGGCTCGTTTCCACCCCTACTTGGCAAGCCCCCAATGCAAAGTAATAAGTTAATTTCTTTGTTTTCGGGAAAAAAAAAAAAAATAGTTGGCTCACTTGGAAGATTCAATAAATTAAAAAATTACTCTATAATATAAATCTTAGAGAGCAATTTTGGGATAAAAAAACTGATTAGGCTAAAAAAAAATTCTACTCATTGCGTTTCTTTCCTTCGCTCCTCCCTTCACACTTTTTTGTTCTTTCGCCCATCCTCTCCCCTTCGCTCTCTCCCTCTACTCCCTCTAACAATGATGACAACAATGGTGTCAGCGCCGTCGTTGACAACGCCACCAATGGTGTCGCTATCGATGCCGACGCTGACCTGCGCCCCTTGAAGGGACCGACCGTGGGATTACCGAGCAGACCTTAAACTCACACAACACACGAGCACAGTAGAAATAGAATCTTTCATAAATGTAAGAGATGAGAACGATCGTAAAAAAACAAGCATGAGGATAATAAAGTAATAAAAAAAATAAGAAATCAGAACAACACAAAATTTACGTGGTTCGGCCAACCATGAGTTGACCTACGTCCACGAACAAGACCAACTCAATGCTTTCTTCGATTAATCCACGGTACAAAAGTACAAAGGAGTAGATTGGATTATAAGAAACTCTCTCTCATGAGCTTTCCACGTTTTCCTCTCAACTAGGGTATTCTCAATAAAGCTCATAATTTAAAAGATTAATTACAAGGATTTATATAACCCTAAAATCCTAATTCTTGTAGGAAATAATTTTCGTATTCCATCCAAGTCTGGTTCACATATAGTCATCAATATTCTTTTAGGAATTCTTTTTAAAGTGATTCTGGACGATTTCTAATCTTTTGGAACAAGATTAGATCTAATCAAAGTCAAACTCTGCATATCGACTCGGAACATAACTTTACATAATCCAACAATTCTCCCACTTAAAAGCATATGCCGAACACCATAAAACAATAAATTGGAAGTCTTGCCAAACTCCCACTCTCCTCACATAGCCCCAAGACCAAGAGAAGTAATGCTCCAATTGAACTTCTCTCTTCGTCGAAATATTCGTTGGATTTGCATCAGTATGAACTTTTAACAGTGAGATTAGATTCTCATCCACCGCGTCTCTTACAAAGTGATAGCAAATATTAATGTGCATTGCTCAAGAGTGAAACGCCGGATTCTTTGCCAAGTCTATTGTACTTTGACAATCACAATTCACTCCCACCATATCTTGCTTCACTTTCAATTCTCCTAGAAGCCTTTCCAATCAAATTGCTTCCTCACAAGCATGTGCCACCGCTATGTACTCCGCCTCTATCGTCGACAAAGCGACCACCGACTGAAGTTTTGACTCCCAGCTAATAGCACTACCGCCAATAGAGAAAACATAATCTGTGGTAGACTTTCTCCTGTCTCTATCTCTTGCAAAATTTGAATCCACATATTCGACACATTCCAAACCTGCAGAACCATAACAGAGTGAGAAATTCGCAGTGCCCCTCAAATACTTGAGGATCCACTTCACTGCATTCCAATATTCACAATCTGGATTCGCCATATACCGACATACTACTCCCACTGCTTGAGCAATGTCGGGTCTTGCGCACACCATAGCAAACATAAGGCTTCCTCTGCCGATGAATATGGTACCTGAGCCATGTCCGCCTTTTTTGCTTCCGTACCTAGTGATTACTTGGCCGACAATTTTAAATAAATAGGAAACGGGATAGAAACTGGCTTTACATTCTGTATATTGAAGCACCGCAGAACCTTCTTCACATAACTCTTTTGTGAAAGCCAAACCTTCCTATTCTTTCTCTCTCGTAGTACCTTCATCCTGAGTGAAGCCAAACCTTCCTATTCTCTCTCCCGTAGTACCTTCATCCCAATTAATTTACGGCTTCTAAATCCTTCATATCGAACTCACCAGCTAATTGAGTCTTCATGGTAGATATCCAGCTCTTACTATTTTCCGCGACCACCATGTCGTCGACATATAATAGCAAAATGCATAAGCTCCTATCATTATATCCACAGAAATATGTACAATGATCCGCCTCTAGCCTATCAAAACCCAAACTCACAATGAAGGAATCGAATCGCTTGTACCAACACCTTGGCGCCTGTTTCAAGCCGTACAACAATTTGTTCAACCGATAAACCAAATGCTTCCTGTCTCTTTCGACAAAACCTTTCAGTTGCGACATATATATCTCCTCTTCTAGGTCACAATGCAAGAAAGCTGTTTTTACATCCATCTGCTCGAGCTTGAAATCCATGATCGCTGCGATCTCCAAAATGACCTGAATAGTGGTAAGAAGATCTCATCACAATCGATCCCCGGCTTCTGAGCATAATCCTTCACTACCAACCTTACCTTGAACCCCTCCACATTCCCATCCGCATCTATTTTCACCTTAAATACCCACCAGCATCCAATTGCATTCATTCCCTTCGGCAAATCAATAAGTTCCTAAGTCTTGTTCTTCCAAAGTGACTCCATCTCCTCCTCCATCGTGCATTGCCACTTTCCGACATTGGTAGACTCACAAGCCTCCTTATATGAAGTCGGCTCATTTTCTTCCGCCAAAGCAACATATGCACTAACATGATTAGCAGGAGTAAATGACGTAATATAGTCATCATACCTCGTAAGAGATCTAATGACCCTCCTAGAATGCCTGAAATTTGCTGGTGGCTCCATTGATAAATTTGTATCTTCAGACGATTGCAGAGACTCCAAGTTCGGTTAATTGTCAACCACCTCATGGTCTTCATGTGCTTGCTTATCTTGTATCTCATCGCGTGCTTCAAAGAGCTCAATTGGAACCATAGCCTCATCATCTTATTTTTCCTTAGTACCTTGAAAGGACCCTTCGTTGATGACAACATCACGTGACTTACGACGATCTTGTGGGTAGTAGGATCCCACAATCGATACCCCTTAATATTTTTTGCATAGCCGAGAAATATGCACCTCCGAGAATTCTTATCCAATTTTGACCTCCTCCTTCGGTATCCATACGTAAGCGTCACAACCAAAGACATGAAGATAGGAGTAGTCAACAGGCTTGCCGCTTCAAACTTTTTCAGGAATTTCGAAACCAAGTGAATTTGTCGGCGCTCAGTTGATCAACTAATAAGCCGTGCTCACGGTTTCTGCCCAAAATCTCTTGTCGAGTTTTGAAGTACTCAACATACTCCGGGCCCTCTCCATGAGTGTTCTAAACATGCTCCGGGCCCTCTCCAAATACTATAAAATAAGTTATTATTTATTTATAAATAATATTTATATATATAATATTACACAATAATATATTTAAAAAATAAAATTATATATATATATATAAAGGGGAGAGTCCACGGGTCCACCATGGACTCTCTCTCTCACACGGTCCACGAGGTGAGGATGGCCTCGTGGACCGCGTGCTCAAAAGCTCCTGAGCCGTCATTTTGGGAGATGAGTTTTCATTTTCGGCAGACATTTTTTACAGACAATCTATAAAAAGAGTTTTCTAAAAAATTTTATAGGTAACCAAACATGGGAAAAAAAATTTTCTACCAAAAAAAAAAATTTCTAAGCACTTTTACAGGGAACCAAACATCGCCTTACCATCACGGGCGATGAGCAACCCTCGACAATGACCTCATCGCCTCCGTCCGCTCCGCCCTCACCTGAGTCCGTTTCAAGTTCTCCTTTGGCGCCGACAGAGGCGGAGTCGAATGAAGAGGAGGCGGTGCCGCTCTCATTACCGTGGTCGAGGGTTGCCAGCGCCAGCGGAGGAGATGGAGGAAGAGGAGATGGCACCGCCCTCGTTACCATTGCTGAGGCCGTGGAGGCGGTGGAGGAGACGCTGAGGGTCAAAGAGAAAATCGGAAGTACCAAATCCTCTATACTTCCGATAGCATAGTAGCTCTACTCTATATATATACATAGCATCAGATCCTCTATACTTCCGATACCATAGTAGCTATACACTATAGATATGTACACACAAACGAGTTGAATATACATGCAAATGCACGTAACAAATATTTTAATAACTATCTCAAATTAATATAAAATTGTGCATCATATTTATTCAAAAATTTATAATATAAAATTTAAATTTAAGAAAGTAATTTTATTTATTATATACTATTAGAAAATAAATGTCAAATTCTAACTCAAATTTAAATAGTTGTTGCCAACAATAATTTTATAGATTTTTAATTTTATAAAATTTATATATAGTGTAGATGTAGTTACACACTGAATATTTTTCTATATTTTTTAATTTCAATAAATCTAAAATTTAAATATATATTTTAAATTAAAAGTATCAAAATTAAAAAGTTAATATACCAATAAAATATTAGTAGATAGAATAGAAATAATATGTAAATATTTATCTTAAAAAGAAGAGATATTGAATGATAAAATTGTTTAATAAAAAATTTAAAATATTAATAGTTGGAGGAAAAAAGGAACTAAAAGTTTGTTTTATTTATTCTGTGTATGTATGAAAAAAGAGAAATATTGAAATGGGTCTGTCGACGGACCAAAATTTAAAATACGTGCTTTTATACATAATAATATAGATATATATATATTTTTAATATTTTAAGACACAAAAATATAATAAAAAATATAGGTTAACCTTATTCTTTAATTCTCATCCTTAATTATCAAAACTAGAAGAAAAACAAAAATAATACTCTGAAGTCTTACAAAATTCCATGCGCAACATGTGATCAAAATAACTGTATGGACGTGTTTGGTTCGAAGTCGGAATCGGTATTGAAATCATAATGAAAATAAGCTGGAAACATAATCGGAATGGTTCATTGCCTCATTCCGTTTAGTTCACCACCTGAATCGGAATCAGAATGAATCATTCTCATTATCGGAGTTTGCTTCAGATAGACATCAAAAATATAATTAAATTAATATATTAATTTTTAAATTAATATATTAATTTTATCTTTGTAATACATTAGTTTAAATTCAAATTAAAAATTAAAAATTCACATCTAAATTTTAAAACGATGTCAAAATTTTAAATATATTTTTTTAAAAAAATTGAAATTAAAAAAATAATTAAAAATATAAAACTAAATTTCAATTTATTCAAATTCAAACTTAAAATTATAATTTCAATTTCAATTTGAATCCATATATTTAATTTAAATTTTAAATAAAATTCAAATAAAACTTTAGATTTTAAATTAAATTTAAATTTAAATTCAAATTAGATTCGAAATATTTGATTGAATTTTAATTTTTAATTTAAATTTAAATTAAATTTTAAATTTATAAATATAATTTTTAAACTTAAACTTACGTTTTAATTAAAAAATAAGTTTAAAAAGTTGATATTTAATCCGAACAAATCCATTCTACCCGAATTTAATTTCCAATCGAATTTAATTTTCAATCCGGCCACTTAGCCTGATTGATAAAAAGGAATAATTGGGAAAACTTCCATTCATCCGAAAATCGAAATTGAAATAAAAATTTCGTATACCAAATACGGGCAAACGAATTCGCCTATTCTGATTCCGATTCGTAGGTGAAAATTTTCGATTCGAGGGTGAAAAATAGACGAATCAAACACGCCCTATAATTAGTGTGGTTGAGGAAAGGGGCTATTAAACTATTTTGTAAAGTTAAAAAAAAAAATCTGATTGCGAAAATTAAAAGTTCACATATTTGTTTGCACAAGAGTTAAAAAGTTTAGGACCCTTTAGCGTTTGGTTCGGAAACAAATGAGGGAATAAGTTCTTATTTTTCCTTTTGTTTCCAAACGTTACAACCATCCAAACATTATGTCTGTTTCTGAAATAAACTGTTCTTATTTATATTTGAACGAAATACAACCAAAATCAGAATAAAATAAAACACCTCCACACACATTAATGGCGTAAAAACAAACTCGTACGTACAATAATGGCGTCAAAGCAAACACGTGCATACCATAGTAGGAAGAGTAAAATGCCTACCTATACACTTTTTTTTTTTTTTAATAAGATGTAAATCTTACACTCAATAAATAAAAAAATCTCGACATACAATAATGGTGTAAAAGCAAACTCGTACATATAATAATGGCGGTAAAGCAAACTCGCGCATGCTATAACAGGGAAAGTAAAATGCTAGCTATACACTATTTTTTTAAGAAGGAAATCTTACACTCCATCTATTTCATCTATTGTATAGATAGATTTTTTTAATAATCCCATCGAGATGACTATTAAAAAAACCCCACAAATGGGTGGAGTACAAAATTTACACCTAATTTTGAATTCATGGATACCACTGCACATAGTAAAAAGACGAAAATTCAGTGTACAACTCGACAATCTCAAGCACTATTTGAACTCCAAACAAAATCTGGTATTTGTAAGATGAGTGTGATCAAATGTCCAAAATAGATAACATATTGAGTTAGGCTGGTATACTATCGGTAGCACGGAGGCCTCCGTGCTACCAAGTTATTTTCAATGATGCGACTTTCAAATCGACGATCGGCTCCGTTAGACTTGATCTACACTATTAAAAGTATTTGGAAACTAAATTTCATAATTTTTGGACATCATTTGGCTAGTGATCAAAAAGTTTCAAAATTAACAATTTTAATGGTAGATATGATGCGTTTTTAAGTTCAACGGTGTAGAAGTATCCAAATTAGATGAAAATTTAATAGAAAATTCTACTTAACATCAATAGCAAGACCAATACTTCCGATTTGAAATTTGAATTCTTTACCATTGTTTTTTATGAGATTTTTATTTTCAGCCGTTCATTTTTAGACTATTCGTTTGATTGGTAAATGACACCGAAAAATTATGAAATTTAATTTCCAAGTACTTTCAATAGTGTAGATCAAGTCTAACGGAGCCGATCGTCGATTTAGAAGCCGCATCATTGAAAACAACTTGGTAGCACGGAGGCCTCCGTGCTACCGATAGTATACCAGCCTAGCTCTAACATATTTAATATTTTAAGTTAGTTTTCTCAGAATAAGATGTGATGCCCTATATTTCAGGAGGTCATCCATCCTAGGACTACTATAGTTCTAGCACACTTAAACTCTTTTTAATCTCTTGGGCTTAATCACCGATCAAAATGTTACAGCCGAATTAAAAATTTTTAGTCTTATTATATCTTATTTATAGAACTACCTAAGGTCTTACATTCTTCCCTTCTTTAAACACTGATATTCTCGTCAGACTAAGACTCACAAGTACCAGACAATGTAAAACTCGTCTCGCTGGCCTTAACTGACCTTGTGGAGGAGCCGCACTCTACCTACAACAGTCGTTAGAATAAGAGTCTCACTTTCCCTGATGTATAACTAGCTCAAACGAGACTGATCTCATACTTTCGACTGATATTACTCTTCCTAGGACTACTCTGATCCTAACACGCTTAACTCTTTTAACCTTTTAGACTTAACCACCGCCCAAAATACTATAGCCGGGTTAAGAATTTTTAGCTGTATTATATCTTATACCCCATAAATAAAATATACTAATCTAACCAAATCATCAATAATAAGATCCTTCAAAGGAAACAAAATAATAATAACAACAAACTCCTACGGCACAATCACACGAGAATCCTAGGCCTTAATAAATTTGTCATTAATTTCCCTTCACTGTCAAGCAAAAGGACCACCTGACCAAATACAGAGAAAAGTGCAGTGCAACATTTAAAAAAAAAAAAAGAAAAACTCGTAGATATTTATCATTAGACTCCAATAATATGTTGCTTACAAAGAATTAAAAAGGAAATGGTATGGCATATATAGATTTATCAAACAATTCAATGGATAACACCAAGAAAATATAACAGCATTTCATAGGATTAGATCTATATTATAAAAGAGACCACAAATACACACACAAACTCGAACTCTAAAATGGTTTTACCCCTCATACCTAAAGTATCGAACAGCACGAATTCGTCTTCTTAGCCTGCTTGTAGAACATCTGTAAAGGGAAGGGCAGCAAACAAAAAAAAAAAACAAAAACAAAATATTAAAAGAAAATCACGTCAACATAATTTCGTATTCAAAGTATAAGATGCTTATCAGCGTCGAGATCATGTTTGTGCATCATAATTATGCAAAGAACAAGTTCCTGCCAAATGATGCATCAAGTGGAAAGATGAAATCATATAAAGACTCCCTCAATTTCAGGCCATTCTGAAATTAGATCCCTAAAGTTCAAATTTCTTTGATCAGCGATCCCTATAACTTTCAGTGTTTTCATTTCTCGAGGGCGTCAATCAAAAAATAAAATAAAAAATAAAAAATCTTAAGTTCGAGAGTCGAATTTAGAATTGAGCAAGAAGCGAGAGTTCAACAGAGTTTGCACACATGAAAGAAACAAAGATAACGGAAAGAAAAAGAAAGACTGTTGCTCAAGAAACTTTGCATGCTGATCATAAAGCGGATAAAACAGAATTTTGGCAAAGAAACCAAAAGAATATAAGAGTCAAAAGAAGACATTTAACATGTACAAAATGATTGAGCTATTTTGTGGCATAGTTTTGTTGCTTCTTCAGGTATGAAACCATCAAAATGAAAAAAAAAAAAAAAAAAAGAAAAAAAAAAGGGGGATCAAAAGGCACCCAAAAATAATGGGATTTGGAATTCATCCGATTATCCAGTTAGGGCTTGTCTGGCAAAGCTGCAGGGGTGGTGCTGATAGGGGCAGCACTACTACTAGCTTTTTTCTCACCCCCCAGCAATTTCTTACTACAGGAGAAGCAAAAGCTCCAATTTGGAGCTTCCATTTTTGGGCACCAGAATCTCATTTTGGATCTCAATAAAAGAGCTCCAAACTACTATATTTGCAAAAAAAAAAAAAAAAAAAAGGAAGCTGCTAGCCCATGGCACTTAGAGCTTACAGCAACCCACTGTAATGTGTCGTCAAGTGTTTTCTGAGTAGTGCAGTTAGGAGAAGCACTAATAACTGTTCCATTGAAATCCTTCCCAACAGCTGCTCTATGCGACAAAACAAGCAGGAGATCAGATTTGTAGCTTATGCTTTTGCGCCTCAAAATCCTCCTTATGCCTCTCACTATAGCAGGAGCTCTAAACTTTTTAATTAACCAGAATGTTCAACAAGAGGAGGCTACAGATAAATGAAGAAGCAGAAGCTATTCCAAAAGCATACTTAGTCTAGTCATCAAACACACAAAACTATACCTGGGAGGCAGCACTTAGGTCTGAACTCTTTTCAACTAGGCTATCCAATCTCTCTCCTCGCGCGAGGACACTGTCGATGGTCTTGTGCTGCATAAGATCAAAAAATCATGAATACAATCCATAAGATAAACTTTGCATAACCATAAGTAGAAAATTTTCAGATGAAGACACCTAACAAACAGTAAACGACCTGATCCTATCCTACACAAACTCGTCTTGCGTCAATCTTCTAAACAACAATTACACGGGGAAAAAGAAATAAGAGAAATGTTTTCAAACCCACCACAAATCTGAAAAGAAATCATGTCCAACTTCAATCATTGAATATACACATATGAGCAAAAGGTGGATATGTTCTTCCATTTAGAACAAAAAAAAGTTCTCCGTTGTAATATTAAATGAATAAAAGGATACATGAAATAGTTAACTTACAAGGATAATTTTGGTTTCATCCAAGTCCCTCTGAATTTTCAGCAGCTTGTCAGCCTCAGCAGGATCCTGATAGAAAGGTAATGCATAGAGAAGAAAAAATAAACAGCATTGACTCGCAATCTTAGATCACAATTAGAGGAAAAGAAAGGGGGAAAAAAGAAAATATACATCCAGAGAATGAACAAACACACATCAAAAGCAGTAACTAACCAACAAACTTCCTAATCCAGAAGTTGTTGCTTAAAACTGCAAAAAAAAAGAAGAAACAAACCTGAAATTTCGTTAAAGCCTCAGTTAAATATGGCCATGGTTGAGTGGAATCTGTTTGAGCACTTCTCCACGATTCACCAAAAGTTTTTTGATATTCATCTAGTACCTTCAAAAATGTTTTCCATGTAAGCTTCATAATCATCCAGCCAGAGAAAAATGACAACGTAAGTAAATCAAATTTAATTATTACAAATGGCTATTTTGTCTCCACCACCCATCTACCACCAACAAGCAGCAAAGAATATTAATAACCCACCAAATGAATGCCAAATGTTGACAATTAATAACCAGCAGGTAAAGCTTAGATCTCAACTATTAAGTTCAAATTATTAGCAACTCACAGCATACAAAACCTCTCATTAGGTGCAAAATCAAGTGCCAGCTAAAGCTCTCTATTTAAAAGAGTAGGTTGAGCAAAAGATAAATTTCATTGTCATAGCAATGAAAAAGCTAGAGTTCCACTTCGCAAGGCATGAGGAATAAATAAATCAATAGCATTGGCAGTTCACTGGACAACTTGACAACAGATTTATACAAGAACAGGCAGCAGCTGAATATGAATAACCAACAGCCATGGAAGCATGATAAAATGATAAAACTGAGACCTAAAAGTCCAATCATGTATAAAAGTGACATCTTATGCATCTCAAGCCAAATAAATTACATCTAAACGGTGTATAAGAAAGCAAATTATGCGGCTGTTTTTGTATCACAATAAAATATCAGGCAGTTAATAAGATACATTTTCCCCATACGCAACCAATACTATTCAAATCCTCCTTCAAATTGAATAGAGCAAGGCTGTAAGCAATCTCCTGCAGAAACCAACAAGACAAGCAGTACTAAATGCTAAAAAGGATTACCCTATGTTTATAAAACAAGGATGACAAGAAATCTTACAATAAAATGCATTATGACAAGAACTTTATCAAATTTTGAGATGAACTGTTTTATCTACTTCTAAGAAAAGATATGCCTCAGTCACTGCAACAATAACTAAGCACAACAGAATATAAATGAAACCCTATCCGGCATATGATGGATCATTGATTGTATACCGTTGAGTCACAAATAGAGGACTGAACAACCAGATGTGCCATAGCAATATGTTTGCAGAAATGGATGAAGTGAAGACAGCATTAGAAAGAGAAATCCAATTACTTGAAATCACGAAACTCAAATTTCACCAGCTCTGACTAAACGACATTAATTCACCACTAATAAAACAACTTGAAGCTGATAAAGTCACCCGTGTCAGGTAATATTACCATCACAAAAATTACGAAAGGGACAAAAATGCATAATACCTTGTTTAGAAGAGAAAATGCACTTCGCACAGGATAATGATCGTCCATAAATGCCAAAGCACAAAGACCATTTTTATTGTAAGAGTGAACCTTGTATTCTATGGCAGGAGGGGAAAAAATAATGTCAGCATTTAGACCTTGAAATTTGTCCGATACATCAATGTTAATTACCACTCAAGATTATATACAGAAGATTAAAGGGGAGGAAAAATAAGAAACTTTGGGTAACTACTCAAACTAGCCTTTGGCAATTCTACTGGAACTACACCCGTTTTAGCACTATCATTTTCTCTACACTCATGTAATTATATTTTTACTCCACAAAATGTAGCTCTCTAATCTCTACACTGTAGCCATTACAAATCTTAGCCGTATATCATTCAAAATTTAAAGCAAAAGGATATTCCCTGACAGAGTTTGAATAATTTCAATCTTAGGCATACATCTTTAAAGCAAAAGGAGATTCCCTAACAGTTTGACTAATTTCAATCTTAGACCTACATCTATCCACATAGATTAGAAAATGTTTGGACAGAAGCCATCACAAGCTGTGAGCTAGAGGATTAGATCCTAGCCCCGTTATACATGGAATCGCATGTTACATATATAAACAAGATAGCTAAATCATGTCTCATTTCTTCATAATCAGCTCAATCCACTCATTCCGAAAGTCAAATTCTTTTATGATATTAATTGCCGACCATTGGTCTGGTTAGAATATAAAAGAAACTAAAATTGTGCGGACACAAAGTAATTTCTTAGTACCTACTGAACACCAACATTTTCTACTGTTCTCTACACTGCTATCTCCGAAGCATTACTACCTATCTTGTATTTAGACATCATTTCGTGTTGTTTATACAAAAAGAATGGGCACAAATACCCTCAAGATCAAGACCCCTATCTCATAATATACGAGAACTCACAGCCTCTTTCCAAATCAAGGTCAATAGCACAGTCACAAGACCCTCCAACTTCTTGAAAACTTTGCGCGAATAATTGACAAATTCCAGTTGTCGTATGTTTCTCCTAACTACTAATACATAATTTCAAACAAAACAATATCTGGAACTACGGATTACCTATGAATTAATTTCCTAATTCAAGTATTCTATACAAGTTTCACTGCCAAACGAATTATTCATATGTTCTTCCATTTTCATACCTTAAAAAAGATGGAATATGTAGTGATCATAAACGAATTTCGTACTTTTACATATTAATTATAGTTTTACCAAATTTTCTAAACTGTTGCAAAACTCCAAACATTTTGACCTTGCCAAATTCAACCCTAATGCCTACAACTTGTGAGATCAGATCAATCAAAAGATTCGATCTGCGTCGAATGGATCGAATCTAAGGGAGAATACCCTCGTGTTGAACGGATTGGCGTTGGCCGGGAGGGGTGCGCTTGGCGACGGTGCGGGCGACGAAGAGGATGAACTCCTTGGCGGCGGTGCGCTGGAAGTAGCCGAAGTGGCTCACGTCGGAGGCGTTGGCGAGCACCACCGGGTCCGGCGCCGCCGCGGAGGAGGAAGAGGAATCGCCGGAGCATTTTAGGACGAGGAGCGATGTGATCTTCATGGCGATCGCAGGGGTTCGAGGAGAAACCCTAGAAATTGGGGAAAGGGGGGGAGGGGAGAGGAGGAGGAGAGGAAGCGTTTTGTTTAGGCGAAGGGACGGGGAAAAGCGGTGAAAGGAAACGTGGAATGGAATAATAATAATAATAATAATAATAATAATAGGGATAATTATTTATATGCCCCTCAAAACGTCTAAAATATTTTATATATTTTTATTTTTTTAATAAATTAATTGCATACACGTCCATACAAATATGATGAATTGCAGATATATTCCTGCAATACTCAACTTTTATAATTTGTCTCTGCCAAAGTTTTAATATATTCAGATATGTCCCTCTGGTTAGGATCCGTTAGAGAACTGTTAATTTTTTAACAATATGCTCGTGAAATGATATTTTTGCCCTCACAAATATGTCTCTCTAAAAGCACATTTACAGAAATGTCCTCCTCTTTCTCTTCCTTTTCGGACCGCGGGAGTGGACGGCGGTGGCGACGACAAAGAAGAAGAAGGAGGAGAAGAGGAGGATAAGAAGAAGAAGAAAAAGAAGAAGAAGAAGGAGGCGGCGGAGGCTGTTGTCGGCCGCCGAGGCCGCCGGGGATGGCCCACGGGAGCACCGCTCGATCTCCCACGAGGAGGAGGTCGGCGTCAACGGCGAGCTGCTTGAGGGCGTCGGAGACGAGCCTCGAGACCGGCGACTCCGGCGACAGCCGCTACAGCACGATCTCGCTGCTGCGGCGCGGGCCCCTCCCCTGCAACGGGCGGTCCTTCTCCCTCGCTTGCCTCCGCTTCCCCATCGGCTCCCTCTCCACTACCTCGGACCACCGCTCCGTTCTCCCCCTTTTCCACCGCTCCGTCTTCTCCTGGCTCCACCTCTGCCTCCACAGCGCCGCGCCCGCTCCAATCCCCGACCTCCTAACCCTCGTGCAGCAGCCCCTCGGCCTCCGCCGCAGAAGCATCACGCGGCGGAGAAGAGGCGAAGGAGGTCGGCGTCGGCGGCTTCCTCCGTAACCGCGGCTCCTCCTTCTCCGTCGCGATCGCCCACCGCATCTCCTCCTTCGCTGGCGACGAAGAAGAGGGAAGAGGAAAAGGGAGAGAAAGAAGAAGGGGGTAAAATTGTCAATTCATTTATTAATTAACCATAGTTAATGATTTTAACTGTGGTTAACGAAATTCTCTAACGGAAACTAACGGCAAGGACATATCTGAATACATTAGGACTTTTGCAATGATAACTTATGAATAGTGAGCTTTGCAGGGATATATCTGCAATTTACCATGTTAACAGGGACGTGTATGCATTTAACCCGTTTTTAATATACTTATCATATATTTTTTTCATTACTAAAAAACTTCACAATTAATATCTGTTAAATCATCTCGAGTTAAATTTCTATGAGAGTTAAACAAAAATACCTTCTTCGCCCCTAACTCGAGGAAAATAAAAAAGTTTGCGACGATAGAAGGGTATATTTAAAAGGGGCAATTGCTTATATATTCTTGAAAAGTTCTCGACTTTCTGATTTACCCCTCTTAAAAAGCTAATATTAAAAGTGTCTTTTTTACATTCTAAGTTATTTCAACTATACTCTTAGAGTTAAATCTTGTTAGTGAACGGTTAGCAATAGTCGTTATCTTTATAAAATTACTATTTTGCCATTTTCAATATAATTTTTTTACCATCACCAACTTTTCTTATTTATCCTTAATTTAGGGACAACAAAAGGAGTATTTTTTTGGTCTTTTCAAATGTACCTCTCTATCATCACCAATTTTTTTTATTTGCCCTTAAATGAAGAGCAAAAGAGGTATTTTTATTTTTTTTAAAGTTCGGTAGACTTTTAGCTCACGTTTAATTCGAGATAACTTAACTGGTGGTAACTGTAAGATATTTTTGAATAATGAAGGAACATATGATGGGTATATTGGAAACAAAAAAAAAGTAGCGGTAAATTAGATATTTTCAAAGTTTTGAGGGGTATATAAGCAATTATTCCTATTTAAAAAGTCAAAATGCTTCTTTTGTCCCTAACTTAATGAGAAATAAGAAAAGTTGGTAACAGTAGTAGGGTATATTTAAAAGGGTAAAATAATAAATGTACAAAGATAACGACAGTTGCGAACGGTGCACTAACAGAATTTAACTCTAGAAATATATTTGAAAGACATAAACATTAAATATAATTTAAATTTTAAATTTAAATTTATAATATAAAATTAAAATTAAAATTATAAAATTAACCGGCACTGACACAGCGCCGCCGTGGTACTGACATGGCATTTTTCGTCAATTTTAATATCCGTTCTGATGACTGGAATTTAATTGTAAGAAAATCAAAAGGTTGGAGACTTGATTACAAAAAAAAAAAAAAGGTTGGGACTAAAGTGAAAAAAGGTGCAAAGTTGGGGACCTATGGTGTAATTAACCCTAGTAATAGTCTTATATCTATCAATATCAATACTTTTTTTAAAAAAGAGATCTTTTTCTTTCTAAAATACCCCTCAATTTAAATATATTGTTGAAAGTAATATCATAATCTTATCCATCCGATTGGAGTTACATATATAACCAGTCACTCGATCTTTTCAGATTTTCGATAATAATATTATTATTGACAAATTTTTAAATTGTATCTTCTCATATTTTTTTTTACCAAACTTTTTCATTTTTCTTTCCATATGCTGCATTTTCTCCGGATAATGCGTTCCACGCATTTCGTCAATATAATCGCCAACGAACGCATTATCGCCAATTCTGATTCTCATACTCAAGTCTTCATCGATTAATTGGCATGAAAGATATATTTATAAAAAAACACAATAACCAAAAAAAAAAGGGCCTTTTTTTACTTTTCTTATTTTTTATATTATTTTCTTTTTTTAAGTTATATTAGTATGATGTTTTATTTTATATGGATCCTATTTTGGTCAAGAGATCGATCTAAAAGACTCCTCATACGCACTCATCATATGCACGAAAGATCACCCCAACTCCCTAGTTATATTAGTCCTTTCATATATCTGTGGCACTCATCCATTAATGTGGACCAATAGGAAGGAACCGAATTGTATACTAACTTTTATCAGTTGAGGTCACGTGTGTTGGCATTCGGTTAAATCGAATCGGGTACGCCCATAAGCGGATTCGATCCGACGGATATTATGTTATCTAATTGGATTAGGATTAATCTCGCTTTCAAATTGGAAAGCTAATTAGAGATAAATCTAATCATATTAGGATAACAAATAATAATCGATTTGGCCTTATCTCTAACGCTATTAGGATTTTGGAATTCCTTATAAATAGACGGGCGATCCCACATGAAACGATGTACACGGAAAGAGAGAATAAGAAAATAATAGAGAGAAACCACATCCTCCATTGACCTATTATTCTAGAGGGACTTGCACGGTGGATTTGTGATCGTGCTCGTTTGTAGTTCGATCCATCGCGAGTTTGGAACGTAAGAAGATTTAATCAAGGACGATCAAAGGACACGTGAATCAACCTCGACGATCCGGGCTCATCGAGTTGTAATCCGAATCGCTTCCGCAAAAAGGTACGAACCGAAAACTTGCGCTGCGTTCTACAACGTGATTTGATTAGTCTACACTTTCTTCCAAACGAGTCTTCTTTTTTCAGTTGTAGGTCTTGTATGTGCTCGACAACTCCTGGCATTTTCACTTGCTCTTTATGCTTTCGTCTCATCTGCTGAAGCCTCTTTCAGGTCTTCATTGCCTTCATAATCGTTTCTCTCGGCCAAAGCAGGGAATCGGCCTTGACCCATGTATTATTAGTAGGTAGATTAGCCAGAATAGTAACGATTCTCGGGCTAGCTAATTCCGCTCTACTCTTCTCGATCAACGCTACTGTTGATGCCTCAGGGCCGAGGATGACTCGTCCTCATCTTTGCAGACGTTTCGGCATCCATTTTTTACCACTCTGATCAATTTGCTTACTTTTTTCTAGATCTAGACTAGACAGCAGAATTTTTCATCATCACTTGCGCGCTTCTCAACCGAAATCTCTGCACGACATTTATCACATAGATTATGTTCATCCTTCGGACAATTGTCTTTCTTTCCGTCCTAAGTCTGTATGCTTGCCATTGTGACTTGAGTCGTGAAGTGATCATCATCTACGAGTTTATTTTCTCTTTCGATTGCCTCTCTCTAAGCGGCCGGCTCGTTGTCCCAATTGCAACATGTTGGTAAACTCTTGTCCCTTTAAGTGATCTAATATTTGAAATACTTGTCCAGAAAACACCAAATGTATGCACTTGAACTCTGAGACTTGTAAAAAGTAGCAATTTTTTGTCACCTTAAATCATCAAGCCAGATACTCCTTTACTAACTCATTCTACTGTCACCGCAATAAAACTGTTCATAGAACTTGCTCTCTATTTGCTCCTAGTTGGCAGCAAACATAAGGTTAAAGAATTATACCAAGTAAGGGTTGTCCGGGTCAAGAAAAGATAGAAGAGCTAAAGTCTAAGATAGAGGTTCACGGCTACCTTGCCTATGGCGCTACAAAGCAATGATCTGCTCCAAGCTGGACTACCCGTCATCCAGTTATTCCATATTCATGTTCTTTATTGATCTTAACTAGGAAACCATATTGATGTCGTAGCAGAGGAATATCAGTAAGTGCATTATGCCACAACATGGCTATGAGGTTTCTAAGCCTCTCAATCATTCGTTCCTAATCTGTGATCAATTCAAACATCACACGGGCTTAACGTTGGGCACTTCGCATGATCAGGTCCATTTTACTCACAACCTGGGACATAGGCGAGATGTATCCCAGCTAGCGACTCCTTCATTGCAATGAGCTCAAGCTACGACGGAGCTTCTAAGGTCGACTAGAATTGAAACTCAAACTAAAATTGTCAGAGCTGCTACTACGCTCGACGAGAATTGGAGTAGTAAATTACTTTAACTTCGGTATGAATGCAAAAACTACTACGAATTCGAAATCGCCTGAATAGTTGATTTGTTGTCGTTTTAGAAGGGAGTCCCTAAGATGGTCGTAAATACGGTAATTATAGTCTTCGCAATCTGAATCAGAATCTGACTTTTTTAATAAGCTCAAATTTCACTTGGAAACTTAACTGCTACAATTTCGGCCAAATCCCATCTAATAACTGAATTTTAATAATTTTGATCGAATCTCTGAAAAAACTGTGATCCTAATTGACCATATCGAACAGCCGAAATATTTCGCTAATAATTACATAACTTTATTGATTTCCAAACATGTAAATCGCACCACTTGCCTCTGAACTTCCAGCCAAGTGATCTGATAGCCACCTGATGGACGCCACGTGGCTTCGTAGCCGCTCCTCTAGAGCCTAATGCTCCCCTAAAATGGGGGAACCGTGAAAATTATTTAGTGCACCCAGTGCACTTACACCAAGTGCACCATATTCTCATAAATTTTTTATTTTAGTTTTTATGATTTTAAAATTTAGGGTTTACTATTTAGATTTTGAATTTTTGGATTTAGCATTTTTATAATTATTTTAATTTTTAAACTTTTTGTTTTTTTAGTGCACTACCTTAAAATCCTTAATTCTATAAAACCCTAAATCCATGTACTAAATCGTAAATCCTAAAAAATTCAAAATAAAAAAATTTATAACTATATGAATGCACCAAGTGCACGCAATATCACATATTGCTCTCTCAATATTGGGAGAGAAGACCGACCGTCCCTAGAGCAAGTGGCAAAGGGCTTGGTGGTTGGTACCCGAAATCCAAGTTTGAATTCTAGTTGATTCACATTTCTAACTAAATTTATTTCTAAATGAAATAAATGAAGCGGGTAACGTGCTACCTATCTCTCCAAAAAAATATATATATATTGAGAGAGAAGTGGACTCCTCTGTGGATGGGCGCCGCTAATATTGGGAGAGCAGTAGGCGCCTTAGTAGATGGGTGCCTCGTGGCTGCAGAACCACACGACCCCCATGGAGAGGCAACCCGAACTGGACCTTTTTTGAGTTGCCTCTCCACCGAATTTTTTTCCATCTCCAAATTTCCAGCCAAATTTTATTTTAGTTATTAAACTTTTAAGTTTAATATTATTATCGTATTAGTCTCTAAACTTATAAAAGAGTTTCATTTAATTCTTACTAGTACAGTGCCTGTACTGCACAGTGAATAAGTAGTATTTCAAATAATTAAGATAAATAGTTATTAAAGTTTTACACTTTTTTATTTTAGTATTCTATGATTTAAAGTGTATCGAGTTAGTGTCCTGTGGTTTAATTTTTATCTTTTCGTCAGCTTTTTTGTTAATATTTTATTATATTATATAAAAAAAACTTCAGATACTCCATCTAAATTTATCAAATATTCACTTTAGCACCCTTTAGCTTTAACTTTGTCACTGATTTAAAAAAAAGTATAGTAAAAATAATAATAAAAATATAAAAATAAAATTATATGGTATTAAATTAATACACTTTAAACCACGAGCTAGTAAAGTGAGAAATTGTGAAACTACACGTGGTATATGAGGTTTCCCTAAATTTATACTCAAAAAGCCCTTTTCCTCCGCCTCTCTTCGATCTCTCTCCGCTGAACCAAGGAGGAAAAGGAAAGGTTGGGGTTTTGATCACTCTTCTACTTCGCAATTTCGATCTCAAAAAGTGCGCCCTCGATCAATCGCGTTAGGGATTCGCGTTGCAATGGTGTTACCTATCGATTGATCTTATTATAACAGTTTTTTTTTTTTTTTTTTTTGCTATTTTTGCAGGAGGAATCTGCACGCAGCTCACGAATCTGATCAAAATGTACGTATTTGAGAATCTTTTTGTGGTCACTTTTGCTTATTTTTAAAGTATTTTAATTAGTGAAAATTCTTTTTAAATCTGCTTTAAATTGTTTGGATTAGGAATGGATAGATCATATGCTAGATTGCTAGGGTTTTCTTGCTGATTAGGGCTTGAAATTGCAGGGATTCCAACAATTGTTTCATTTCCGTGTGTTCATGAGTGGCATGATTTACTTTGTTTTGGATAATTTTGTGGCGTATTTGACTACTGTTGTTGCTCATTGATTATGTTTAGTGGTACTTCACTTTAATTTTGATCTAAATTAGTATTCTTGAAGTGCCAACAAAATCACTAACGAAATTTTGTCCAGAAGTTTTAAAAGAAGAATACAACTCCAATCCAAATTTTGCTTGATTTAGAGGATATGGATTAATTTGGATTTAATTGAACTAAATACGCCAATTAGGTTGTATCGCCATGTCTTATTTTGAGCAAGAATGTTATATTTTATATGAGAATCAAATCTTATAAAAGTATTGGAAATAGTGCTCTTTAAGGAGGCGTGCATATTCTGAGGCATAATTATGTAGAACAGAGCATTGAGAATGTTTGTTTTTCACACAATCATGGGCAAATGTATCATTGGTCAGCTTACGTGTTGCGAATTTCTACCCGGCTCACTGAACTTCAAATTGCTGCAATTAAGTCATTAAAGCTCCTTTTCAATGTTGACCAGATTACTCTATCAAGCTATGTTCAGATTCCTTGAAATAGGAATAATGTAGCAGTTGGTCTAGCTGGCTTATCACCTTCATGAGATAGATGATGTGGCGATGGCATGGCGCTGTTTCATCTGTCACATCATTTCTTCAAGAAGAGGTGACGGCTGAATCTTAATAGTCTTGAGATGACGCGGCCACTAATCATCTGCCACTGCATCACTACATCATCTCTTTGGCGAGATGATATAATAACTGAATCAGCTTCCGTAATCTCTATTAGGAAAAAAAAAAAATTTGATGGAGTTTGACGAGGGCAACTTGATTGGAACAAAGATTAAAGTTAGGTGATTCAAATGTAACAAATCGAAGTCCAAGGATGTAATGAAATTTCATGAAAAGTTCAGTAACCAATAGTTTGATTCACTCATAAAATCAGAGAAATGATATGTTTCTTGTGTTTTTTGTTTACATCAGGGCGGATGAGGAACTTATTGACCCAAAGCAGCATCTTGAGGAGCGATGCAAGCCAAGATGTGTAAAAACTTTGTACGATTATCGGGTAAAACATTTGATTCTCTACTTTCCTTATAGATCAATCAGTCCTTCGCATGCATAATGGTTTAGAATATAATGCGGAAATTTACCCAATTAAATATTTACTGTGTGTATTCAACTTACAACCCTGACTATGATGTTGGTTTAGGAACTGCTCTAAAGTTATAGCTTTGAAACCTTTTTTTTTTCCTGTTTCATACAAGTCCATAATAACATAGGATGCTCCTACCTGTTCTCTCATTACTGTTCATTTTTGTATACTCATCCTTTACCTAGTTGATTTATTAGGAGAATCCGTTTTTGTCATAAACCTACAATATGTCTTTTATCTTCAAGGCTGCTGCTTAATAGACTCTTCGGTTAGAAGTCCTCCCAACAGCTTAACACTTGCAAAAATAAGTTGCAAACTGGAGCTTCTACTATGGGACTTAGAACTCTTCTCAGCTTTCCACCACAAGAAAGCTTTATGACTTCTGTTTGCTGCACGCCTTGTATCGAAAATTTTGGATTTCAAAGCTTATAACCATATTCATATTTTTTGACTTCCATGTATTTGTGTGGAGACAGGTACTGTTGATAATCAGATTAAAAAAAAAAGAAGAAGATTTGGCATATAACTAGCTGAGAAATCAGCTTAGTAAAAAAAAGTACATGAAGGAAAACAAATTTAAAAACAAAGTTCAGAGGGCATATGGTAAGACTTAAAAAGATTCTATATGTGGTAACATGAAAAGCCATCTTTTTGGAGCTGAAAGCAGTTAATGTTCTGATTGCTTTTAGCCATTAGTTGAGTGTATATACATAGTACATCTATGTATGTACAAGTTCTTGAATTGTTAATCCTTTCTTTCTTGACATAAAATCTCAAAATAGAAAGGTGTGGCAGTGAACTCTGTAACTTGTGCTGACTTGTTTTCAAAGAAAGACAGTATAAACCAATGCATATTTTTAACATACTCCAGTATTAAGCTGAAAAAGCTGGTTGTTAATTTCATAATGTGCAGGCATGTGTTAAGAGAGTCGAAAATGACGAAACTGGCCACAAGCACTGCACCGGCCAATACTTTGATTATTGGCTCTGCATCGACAACTGCGTGAGTATATTTTCTCTTTATGATCTATTTCTAACAATTTGAATTAAATTTTATTTGAAATGTTTGTAACACAATATATATATATATATATATATATATATATATATATAAAATTGAGCTAGAATACTTTTAGAAGCACCAAGCCGTTGGTGCTTCTAGGTTTCTAGCCTTTGGATCTACTCCTTGATTACTAATACCCTTTGGATCAAACACTATTCCACCTACCACCACGTACCACCATCATCTCAACCCTACATCTCTCCATCCAATGGTTAAAAACTCAAAAGCACCACCCCTTTGGTGCTTTTGAGAGTATTCTAGCTCAACTCTCTCTCTCTCTCTCTATATATATATATACAGACACACACACACACAACCAGAGAGAGAGAGTCTAGCTACTATACTTTTATGAGTACAACTGTCTTCGTACTCATTAGACTTTTCGATGATAGAGCTTTCAAATCGACGATTTATACCGTTTAATATAATTTAAAATATTTAAACATTCTAGAAATTGAATTTCATGATTTTTTTTATATCATTACTTTACGATCAAAAAACCTCAAAATTGATAACTTTAGCGGCCGATATGGGACATTTTCAAGTTTAACGTTGTAGAAAAATTGAAATTGGGTAAATTTTGATAGAAAATTCTATTTATTTTCTAAATCAAGATTAATGACTCCTATCTTGAATTGAAGAATCTTGTCCTCTAGTTTTGGGAGGTCGCTTGATGAACTTTATTATAATTTAAAAAAATTATGAAAATTTGTTTTTAGGTAGTTCAAATGCTTTAAATCATGTTTAACATTATGGATTGTCAATTCAGAAACTTTATTATCGAAAACAAATTATTAGTACGAAAAGCTCTATACTCATAAGAGTATAGTAGCTTTATTATATATATATATATAGAGAGAGAGAGAGAGAGCTACTATAATAACTATAGTATCGGGATTCTAGTATTATAATCTTGTTTTCGATCTTAGGGCGTTCAAATCAATAATCCACACCGTTAAAAGGCATTTGAAGTTTTTAGGAATAAAATTTTATACTTTTTCAACATAGTTTACTTCATGATCAAACCATTTCAAAATTTTTAATTTTTAATGACAACTGTAGCGAGTTTGTAGTTTAACGATGTTGAAAAAAATTAAAATTCTATTCCTAAGAACATCATATACCCTAGATCATATTTAGTTGTGTGGATCGTTGATTTGAACAACTGAAGATCGAAAACGAGACTATAGTACCAGAGCTCCGATACTGTAAATAGTATAGTAGCCTCATTCATATATAGTGTCCGGCTACAATGCTATCATTAGCACCAAGCACTTGGTGCTACCAAGTTTTCTGCCCTTTGATCTGTCCCATTGACCATTTCCACTCATTAGATCATACTATTCAACCAACCACCCACTCATCCCTAAGGGAACACTATCATCCTAACCGTACATCGCTTCATCCAAGGGCAAAAAACCTAATAGCACCAATGATTTGGTGCTATTAATAAGTATTCTAGCCTAATTCTTCATATATATATATAGAGAGAGAGAGAGAGTCTGGCTGGTATACTATCGGGTAGCACGGAAGTCTCTATGCTACCAAGTTGTTTTCAGTGATGCGGCTTCCAAATCAACGATCTGCTCTGTTAGACTTTATCTACACTATTGAAAGTATTTGAAAACTAAATTTTATAATTTTTCGACATCATTTACCTATCAAACGAGTAGTCTAAAAATGAACGATTGAAAATAAAATTCTCATAAAAAATGATGATAATGACTTGAATTTAAACTCAGAGGTATTGATCTTACTCTGCATATTAAAAAGAATTTTCTATAAAAATTTTATTCGATTTGGATTATTTTACACCGTTAAATTCACAAACACATCACATCGGCCATTAAAATTGTCATTTTTGAGATCTTTTGATCACTAGCCAAATAATGTCGAAAAATTATGAAATTTAGTTTCCAGGTATTTTCAATAGTGTAAATCAAGTCTAACGGAGCCGATTGTTGATTTGAAAGCCGCATCATCAAAAACAACTTGGTAGCACGGAGGCCTCCGTGCTACCGATAGTATACCAGCCTAGTTCTATATATATATATATATATATATATAATTGAGCTCCTATGCTTTTAAAAGCACCAAGTCGTTGGTGCTTGTAGGTTTTCGGCCTTTGGGTGAAGACTTATAGGGTTAGGATGATAGTAGTTCCCTAAAATTGAGTAGGTGGTTGGTGAAATAGCATGATCTAAGGAGTGGAATTGATCGAAGAGATAAATCTAACAGTGGAAAACTTACAAGCACCAATTGCTTCGTGCTTTTAAAAGCATCATATATATATATATATATATATATAGAGAGAGAGAGAGAGAGAGAGAGAAAGAGAGAGAGAGAGAGAGTTGAGCTAGAATACTNTACTATTCTATCTTACTTATATCAAAACAAATAATAAAACTCAAAAAACTAATTTCATCATCACCAAGTTACAGCATTTCTCAAAAAAAAAAAAAAAGTTACAGCAAAACAAACAAAAAAAATAATTGAATTTAACTTTCAGACCGCACAAGTTACGTCAAAACAAACAACAAGAAAATAATCACACTTCAAAAAAATTCAAACACCACTGCACTTAAGTTATGTTGGATCTAACGATTCGTCAATCCAAACGCCCTCTTAAAGAAGCACCGGTTCCTATTGCTGGGGTTTAGAAAAGGTTATTTTGTTCTCTTTTTCATAATTTTTTTTTTTGAGAGAAAGGTAGCATGCTACTCGCTTCGTTTATTTCATTTAGAAATAAACTTAGTTGGAAATATAAATCAACTAGGATTCGAACTTGGATCTCGGATACCAACCACTAAATCCTTTTGCCACTTGCGCTAGGAAGTAGGAACGGTCGGTCTCTTTTTCATAAGTTATTAACTATTATTCTATCATCATAAGTAGTTGTTGTTAAGATTATATATATATATATACCCATCATATCCTATGAATTAGATCATTAGGAATATATAAGATCAAAGCGAATCATAAGTTTTCTAATGACTAGTACATTTGGCATGATTCTTTCTCATATATATACATCTGTCCGAAGTGCTTAAATTATTTTCAAAAAAATTTCCATCAAATCAATCTATTTTAATTCAAAATATAAAATTCAAATGCAAAATAAATTTTAATTATTAGCTCTCTCTCTCTCTCTCTCTTCAACAGATAAGTTAAATTTTCTTTTTTGAAAAAATCTACTTATATACTTTAAAAGGAGTGTATGATATACACCTACTTATTCTAAGATAGAATAATTTTTACTAGTCAATCGATGTGACTAGTAAAAGTCATCTAAGTAAAAATCATCAATTAAAAAGATGTAAGATATAAATCCGAAATGGACTGTACAAACAATATCTACTATATATATAGGTACTATTAATAGTTCAGTAGCCTAATTCTGTATATATATATATATATATATATATATATATATATATATATATATATATATATATATATATATAACTCAGCCGGAGTGCTTCCACAAGCACCAAACCCTTAGATCTAGCTTTTGAGGGCTAGGATGATTCTTTCCCAATTGGTTTTAGTGGTGATAAGTGGAATAATATTCAATCCAAGTTGGAAAGAATCATCCTACTCTTTAATAGCTAGATCCAAAGGCTAAAAAGGTCGCAGTACCGAGGGGTTAGTGCTTGAACTAGGCTAGAATACTATAAATAACATAGAGCTTTCAGTACTACCAAGTTGTTTTCGATGATAGGACATTCAAATTAATGATATGCTCCGTTGGACATAATTTACGTTGTTAGTAGTATTTAGAAAACCAAATTTCATATTTTTTCGACATTATTAGGCTAATGTGATGTATTTGTGAGTTTAACGGTGTAAAACAATTCAAATCTGGTGAAATTTTGATCGAAATTTTTTTTCACTATTTAAAGCAAGATTAGTATCTTTGATCGTAAATTCAAGTCTTTTATTATTGTTTTTTATGAGATTTTTATGTCAACCGTTTATATTGAGACTACTCGTTTCATCGGTAAATGATGTCGAAAAATCATCAAAATTGGTTTCTAGATATTTCCAATAGTGTAGATCATTTTTAATAGAGTCGATCATTGATTCGAATGTCTTATCGTTGAAAACAACTTGATAGCACATGTGCTATTAATAGTATACTAGTCGGGCTTGCTCTCTCTTTATATGTATCAAGAGATAGTATACATATATATATATATATATATATAGAATTGAGCTGGAATGCTATCAGTAGTAAGCTGGCTCCGTTGCCACCCATTTGTTTTTTATGATGGAGCCTCCAAATCGACGATCAGCACCGTTGAACACGATCTATACCACTTGAAGCATTTAAAAACCAAATTTCATACTTTTTCGATATTATTCTCTTGTCCATCAAGTTGACACAAAAAATGAACTGCTGAAAATGAATATTCTTTAAAAAGTGATGATAGGAATCTTGTAATCAAGATCGAGAGTATAGATTTTGTTCTAAATAGTTTAAAAAAATTTCTAACCAAAATTCAATTGATTTGGATATCTTTACACCGTTAAACGAGAAAATGTCTTATATCGATCATCAAAATTACAAATTTTGAAACTCTTTGATCATTAAGTTAATAATGTTGAAAAAATTTGAAATTTGATTTATAGATATTTCAAGTGATATAGATTATATTCAACGGTGTCAATTGTCGATTTTGAGGCTCCATTATCGAAAACAAATGGGTAGCAACGGAGCCCGTTTGTTATCGATAGCATTCCAGCTCAACTTTCTCTCTCTCTCTATATATATAGAGAGAGTCTCTCTCTATATATATAGAGAGAGAGAGATCTCTCTATATATATATATAGAGAGAGGGAGAGAAAGAGAGAGACTTCTGGGCTTTTGGATATGTGTGCTATTATAACCACCAATTAGCAAGCACAAGGCATCCAAGAGTTAAAAATTGGTAAAATGTGTTATTCATATACGATTTATCTTATTTCCAAAATTTTTCTTTTAAACACAGGCTTCGGAGAAGCTTTTCGATAAGCTGAAATGATGGGAAAATTAACCAAATATTCGGTTGGTGATGTTCTCTCTGTCGGCCCTTTTTTTTTCCATGTAATCCAATAATGTTAGCGTATTTTCCTGTTCAATTTGTGGCAGGACAGAGTCATTGTTTTCGCTGCTACTGTTCGAGACTACCTTTGAATAATCGCTTTTTTAATTTCGTTTGGATTGTTGATTTGAAGGGATTGTTATAAATTTATACTGCACATGCGAAAGTATTTTATTTACTTTATATATATGGACAGAAACTTCAATGTGTTAAGAATGTAGTAGTTGAGAAGTCAGTTTTGCACGCATGCTATCCCGTGAGCTTCGTATGTTGTTAGCTAGTGAGCCATCTAGTGAGCGGTTTAAAAATCGACGTACTCTGGTGAGTTATTCAACACTTTGATCACACACTTATTTAGATCATCAGCTATATTTTTGTATATCCTTTTTGTTTAAGAGTGGTTGTATTAATACTCTTGTTCCCTCAAATTGGATTAGGTATTGTGTGTATTTCCTCATTTCAGTTACATGGCATTTTGATTACAAGTTTTCTGTTTCCCTCCTCCTAAAGGTTTCCTTAAGGGAATTGACATATCTAGAGTAATTTTTGAATCTGTGGAAGCAGATGTATTGTATTTAGTCATTATTTGACCTGCTTTACACTGACAATAGTAAAATTTGGTTCGGATATAACAAATTCCCTTTCCAAAATAGTGTTATGCAACAAGACGTGTGTCAAATCATTGCTGGTTGAATCAAATGTCCTTTGAAAATGTCACATTCCAGATTACAACGGAAGCCAACCGGGCGCGTACGCAGACCCGTCGTATACATCCAACATTTTCGATGCACACAAAACGTCTACAATCAGTAAGGAGAGAAATATAAACCATTCGCGTACATGGACCCGCTGTGTACATCCAACACTTTTGATGCACACAAGGCGTCTACAACCAATAAGGAGAGAAATATAAACCATTCCTAATATTGTAATCAGAGCAAGAATATAACTCAATTAGATAGGTAAACCCAAACTAAATACATCACATAGACTACAAGCGTAACTCAATTAGATAGGTAAACCCAAACTAAATACATCACATAGACTACAAGCGTCAAACCGTATGTACAACATACATACTAGGAGGTTTCCGGTAAAGTACAAAAATACAACTTTGAACTAAACTAAAGAAGGCTTCTACGGGTCCATCTATCAAAATATCGAGGAGGCTCTAGTTAATCACTGACTCCTTGTAACGAACCCTAATCTTTCCCGCTGCGAAAGGCTCTGCAACAAAAATAATCAACAAATGGGAGTGAGAACTATTAAATAATAGTTCCTAATGGGTAAGCCACCGAGAGTGGTGAAATATACTATTAGGTCAACTGAGACATGAGTAAAAATATAGCAAGTAGGAAATGTATATGCAACAGTTAATTGAAATAGTTCAACTGCAACAGTTAATTGAAATAGTTTAACTATAAACATACCTCAATACGATATGTTTTCTAACATCTCCACTATATTAATCATCATATATGCAAGTTTTGTAGTTCATGCAAGTTACATATTTGTCCATCATTAAACTATATGCCCTAATTACAGAAGAATTCCATCATTATATTCAACTAGCTAATGTCATCATATAACTACCTTTCTATACTAACATAATACTGTCATTGCAATTAATGGCTAACAGGAATGTCAACTTTCTAGTATGTTCATTTACTAGGTAAGCCTCAACTAGTGTCACAAGGTAGCGTCAACTGATATGTCCATCTAATGTTAAGTTTATTTATCTTTACCCAATTAACGAGAGACTTACACATGGTAAAGTCCCGACTCGTGCCGTGCCTAATGGCCCCGTGGTAGTCAAACACTCCCCACGGCAATCCACTTCGGTCCTCAGTCCCGCATGGGTGATCTGTCGTCGCAAGGCTAACTCCGGATTGTCGGCTTGTAGGGAGCGACCCTCACAAGCTTGTGCGAATGAACACAATGACAAGCAAGCGTGATCAATAGCATAGTGTTCAACATGGAATCTCAATCTCGACGCAAAGTCGGCGACTAACATAAAAGTCATATTTCATTCTCAATTACTTCGTGACATATTTCTACCAATAAATAATATGACTTAAGTATGTAATTAAATGATTTATATCATATTGATGATTCTAACGGACTATACCCGTATATCCACATATAGCCTTTTCACTACTCCCTATAACATAAGGAGGTGGTTTGTTAAAGTCATAGTCAATGATCCACTAAGGTGTTCACAAAATCATAGCATATGTCATGTATTTTTACATAGGCCTCCACTACATAGAGTATACAATTATTATGTAATACATGCTAAACAAGCAAGTTATCCAAGTATGCTAAGCAAGTTTCATAACCCTTTCTTTACTACATAAAGGTTCAACTTTATCCTATGTAATATGTATGTTTTATGCATTCACAAATCCATTCATGATATTTTCAACATAAATATGCAAGAATTTCAACTTTATAATATCAAGAAAGACGTAGGGGGAGTTCACTCATTTCGATGAGGTTAAACTCATCAGATACTCCTCGAATTCCTTCGTTTGCCCGAATGAAGTTATCTTCTAGCCTCTTAGCACCCTAGTACACATTCCAAATGAATTAGAAACTTCTCATAAGCCTCCTCCTGAAATTCCTAAACACTAACAGCAAATTTCACTAATTCAATCCAAAACATACACCAAAGTGGGCAATTAGCTTACTAACCTTCCAAAGAACTTTAAATCCAGCTAGACTTAAGCTAGAGTTGGAGTTAGATCCTCAAACAAGCCTCCAACTTCACAGCCAAGCTTCCTCCAAGATTCACAAAACAAACCTCCAAGGAAAAGAGGACGTAAAAGGATTAATTCATTAATTCCACAAGAATTTGAGATGAATTCTAGAGAGAGAAAAGGGGGAAAGCCTATCAGCCCTTTTCTTCAACTCCAGTACAAAAGGAATAGCTGGGGGCGCGGTTGGGGATAAACCCAACTGCCAAATTATCAAATTACCCCTCACCAACTCACAAAAAAATAATCTGCCGCATTGAGTACCGATACCCGGCACTCAGACACTCCAAACCCGAGAGCTGGACGTTCGGTTTTAATGCGGTGTACCGCTACCAACCCGATGAGTACCGATACCCAGCGCAATACCGGTACTCAACACCCACTTCTCAAACCCGAGAGTAGCCCATTCTGGCACGTAATGGAGTTCTAGTATCTCACTCAGGTACCGGTACTCAACACTCAAAATCTGCAGTTTGCATATTTTAGTGTCAGTAATTCGATTTCGCACTCACAGTGCTTGAGTTAGGTGTCGGTACACTACCAGCCACCCTAAAAAATAGCTAAAATAGTTCTAAATACTATTCTTACACTAGAATCTTTCAATTTGCTAAAGTTCAGTGCATTACAAGAAAAGTTGAAATATTATGGAAAATAATTTTTCACCAATATCTATATAAACATATAATTTTGCACATCAGATCAGTATTATTTGGTTCAAACTGAATTACTGAATCAAATCGATCAAAATCTGGTAGATCAAAATCTGGTAGTTCAATTCGGATTTAGGTATAACTCGGTTTGGTTTAGCTTGAAAAATTAAAAAGCGGGAAATCTAAATAAACTGAATTAATCAAAATTTTAGTCATTTATTTAATATATATTAGTCTTAAATTTAAAAATAATATGTATTAATCTCACAAAAGAATCAAATAAGTAGAATTGTTAATTATTATCATCTTTAGATTAATCATCTTCAATATAAAATTAACCATAATTATATCTTATTTTTAGTAGTTAAAAAAGATTTAAACCAAACAAATTTTTTTCAAAAAAAGGTGGAAAAAATGTCCATGGTGCTAAACAGTGAACCTAATTCATTCCAAGATAATTTAGATCTGCACATGATGCCTCTTTTTCTTTTTCCTTGTATGAACTCCTTAAACCATTATATTCTGCATTAATCCAATTTACACATCTATTATTTGTCCTTCTTTTTGGTTGCAAAAATTAATGCAACTGCTTTATTTCGCGCTCTAAAATTCGTAATCGGTAGTGAAACCCTCCGGTTCAAGCGGAACCAAAACCGACCGAACCGGTTCCGAACCCAACCGATTCATTTCGTCGCAATCGGACCTCTCGTTCTCTGCACCCGACATGCATTGTCGGCACGTCGGACACGACGACCGCGCCAGAAGCCACCGGTCTATGCACTTGACGTGGAACGCGTGGTCGCACCCGGGCAGGACCCGAACCGGCTCGCCACACTCAAACTCCGTGAGACAAATCGCGCATTCTGGTTCCGCGCCCTGGATCTTTAGGCCGGTCGAGTAGACCCGAACCGGCATTTCTTCGAGGATTTTCTTCTTCAAACCGGTTTGGGCTCGTCTGGCCGCCTGGTTGGGTTCAGGCTCAGGCTCAGGCTCAGGATCAGGCTCAGGCTCATGCCCATGCCCCAGCAACACACAGCTCGAGCACCGGAACGTGAGCCGGACGATGGAATTGAGCCCCAGTACGCAAATGAGGGCGCAGAGGAGGACGGCGAGGATCATGACTGCATTGTTGTCGAATTTGCTTCCGAATTCGCCGAATTCCGACCCGTCTCCAACGTCCGAGACCCGCTTTTCGACCGCCGAGGGTTGTGTGGTGAGTTTGGTCTGAAGCAGAAGCCTTCTGGAGTAGATCTCTACATTAGGGGATTGAAATAAAGTGCTAGGCATTGTTCTGCAGGATGTTACTATAGTTGTTCTGAGTAGTGTGTCCAAATGAGAATCAGGGTTTTATATAGAGAGAGAGAGAGAGAGAGAGAGAGAGAGAGAGAGAGAGGATAAAGCTGTATATGATCTTAGCTTTATGGGATTTGTTTTATCATTATGTGGGATGTGTACATGTTGTGCACTCACATGTGAGCAAAAGCTATCTTTTGCAAAGTCAAATGGGATCAAGGTGAACCAATTATTTTTATATTTTTAATTTTTTTAAAAAAATAAGTAAAAATTGAAGCATATGTGCATTGGATTTGTGGTAATTGAGGGGTCAAAGTGAGCACCAACTTTTGTCTGAGGGAGGGGCCCTTGTATCACTATGGAGAATCTTGGGCAGGGATTGTATATGTTATATCATATTCTGAGTAAATCTTTTATATACGCAAGCTACTGATTCTGCATCTCGCTACAATCATTTCGAACAACATCGATCGAAAGTAAAAAGCTCTGATATGAAGTTTTAGCTTCGATCATAGAAAGAAAAAACAAAGTAATTTTTAGCTTCTATCATAGAAAGAAAAAACAAAGTAATTTGATAAGGGGTATAATTATTGCTTCTAACTATATTTCATCAAATAACTTTATACCGGACGGCCAGACTAATAAAATTCGACAGAATTTTTAAAAATAGTAGTAATAAATATGTTATGTTGTAACATTAAAAAAAAAAAAAAAAAGATTTGAGGTACTTTCAAATGCAAATGCAGTGTAGGGTCAGGAATAGGTCAAGTCAAGTTTGACTTTAATTTGGTCAATGTGCAATCATAGCTGTATAGTGAACAAAGGTTGACTCACCTTCTGATTCATTCATTCCCAACATCCCCCCACTCAAACTTCCTCAACTGGAGAGTGGGAGTCCTCCCAACATCATGAATGTGATCCAGGTGGGGGCCAATTAAGATATACTACATAATATTATCATGGGCTAATTTAATCTTCAGAATAAGTTATCTAATAATAATTTATTTTATATAATTTTTTTATATTATTATAAGTAAAAAGTTTGATTTTGCACTTCTTAAGTCTTCGTAGGATAGCATATTATTTTACCTACAACAGGACTATAACTAGCACAGTTGGCTAAGAGTTTTGATGGTTGGTATTCGAGATTCTAAGTTCAAAACCTAATAAATTCACATTTCTAACTGAGTTCATTAAAAAAAAAAAAAGGAAGTTTTCTGAAAAAATAATATAATTCTACCTACGAGATAATTTATCTTATTCGGAGAAAATAACTTTGATTGCCGAATACCCGATGTCATCCGAGACATCTAATTTGATTACATTTCTCATCTGCCAAATACTGAAAGCATCTTAACTCGTTATTTGGATATTGAAAATAGTTATCCTTTAATACATTACTTGGTATGAAAATTTTCTATTGTGATTGAAAGTTATTAAGAGTTTAATTTTTCGTCCTTCCATGAGAGATATTAAATTTGATTACACTTCTCATATGCTGGAAACATCTTAAGACCTTATTTGGATGTCGGAAATAGTTTTCTAGTAATAACTTATTCAGTAGGAAAATTTTCTATTGTGGTTGAAAAGTAGGAGTTTGATTTTTACTCCTTAAAAAATATAAGGAATGCTTCAATACACCAAGTAAATTAAATCTAGCCGTTCAAAATTTAAGGGCGAGATTGTCTTTTGCTTAGTGGTTACCTGCTCAACAGGTTACCATTCGTAAGGGTAATATGGAAAAAGAAATACAAGCCAATTACCAAATTTGATCAACCCAATACAAATATTTGTTTTCTTGTTTAATTTTGTTACTTATCAAATTAGACAGTGCTAATTTGATAAGTAATAAACTTTTATAAAATTGAATTTAAAAATCAATTTGAGCTTAAACTTTATAATTGTGTACATTAAATTCAAATTTAATTTTACTTTTGATTTTCAGAATGAAAAAATTTATGTTTAAATGAATAGTATATTTCAATTCAAATTGTTAATTTGATATTAAAATGACACGAAATTTCAACGCTATTAACTTATTTTAAATTGTAAATTATGTTGTATTTATAAACATAAATTTTATTTTTTATTTAAATTAAAGGCTTCTATTTTTAAAATTAAATTCAAATTGTTCATTCGATAGTAAAAACAACATTAAAGTTCAAAAATATTGATTAAAATTAAATTTTAAATTTAGATTTAGTTTATGTTATAGTTAAAAAAATAAAATTTGTTAACTATTTAAACTGAATGATTCTATGTTTGAAAATTAACTTTAAATTAATTATTGTGGCCTGGGTGAAAAGTTTCCATCAGAGTGAATGAAAAAAAGAAAAAGAAAAAATAACTTCGGAGAAGATGATTGTGGCTTGGGTGAAAACTTTCCATCGGAGTAGAATGGGATATTTTACAAAAATGATATGTTATAAGAATAGAAATTTACCAAAATACTCTCATTGTAAAGATTTTTTTTTTTTGCCCTTGTTAGAGAGGTGACTGGTACCGGTGGTATCAAGTACTGGTCACCCTCTTTTAAATGATGTATCATTACCGTCCATTTAAAAAAATTTAATGGTTAAGATTTGTTTGGAGTATAGAAGCATTGCTCAAAAAATATTGGCATCTATAATTTGATTGAATAATATATTTTATTCATGAGATGATTTATTATCTTATTCCAAGAGAGTGGCTTGATGGCCGAATATGGTATGGCATGTTAAACATTTAATCATACTTCTTATTAGCCAAATACTGTAATCTTGTTGAAAAAGGTCTTGTTTGGATCCCGGAAGAAGTTATCTGGTGATAATTTGCTTGGTATGAAGATTTTCTAATGTGATTGAAAGTTCAGTTTCATTTTTGCTTTTTAAAAGTTTTCAGCATCCATGATTTGATAGAATAATACATTGCCCATATAAAGTGTTTTATATTACTTTGTGAAATTAACTTTAAAGACCAAATATGCTTTAATTCTCATGCTAGATATTTGACCACATTACTCATCAGCCACAAGTTTTTTAAATAAATTAAAAAGAAATGCTGAATAAGATATCTACATATATCCAAATAGAATTTTAAAATTGTGAAGTTGTTAATTCTCAAATATTTTCAACTAAATTCTTGAATCTTCTATACATGACCTTTCAATTGATTGTCATCCGTACGCTGGTAAATTTTTATTCTTAAGACTATTGTGATTTAATATGAAAATATAAGCATTTTAAACTTATGATTTGAATTGAGAGACTACGACATCCCCAGGATTTATACTAGTTCTGTATATAACATATAACATAACTAAACTAAGTTATTTGGCTATAGCATTTTAGGCAATTTTAGCCCCAAGAGGTTAGAAAAGTTAAGTGTGCTATGGTTAAAATAGTTCTAGAATGAATAATCCCAAAAAAAAAGTAGGGTGTCATCAGAGCCAATCGTCAGACGAAAACATGAGATAGAAAAATCTCATCTATGGGAATTGTATGGCAAGCTAAGCCAAACTCAAAGAATGACAAGTTAAGTTAGGATCTAAATGACAAGGCTACAGGGATAACTCTCATATCGCCTAATAATCTTGGCCAGTGTGTGCGTGTAAACTTAAAAAAATTTGACAGTTATAGCATTTTGGATGGTGGTTAGGCCCAAAAGATTCAGAGGATTAAGTATATTAGAGGTCGAGTAATTTTAGGACAGGTGACCCTCTAGAAACAAGGCACCATAATTGGTATTATTAGCCGAAAGTGTGAAATAAGTCTCGGCTGAGTTAGGCTTTAAATAATAGGCTAAAATTAGGGTCTGACAAAGATATGTTAAGTTGCAAAGTGTGAAATGAGTATCGACCAAGTTAGAGTCTGAATAATAGGCTAAAAGCATAGTTCGACGATGACATGTTACATTAGAATCTGAACGACAAAGCTAGTAAGACGAGTCTTATATCATCTAGTGCTTGTGAGTGTGCTCGAGCTTGCCGAGAATGTCAGGGCTCCGAGGGAGAGGAATGTGACATTCTCGAGATTCGGAATAGTCCTATTTATAAGGTATAATAGGACTAAACATCTAAAGTAGGCTATAGCATTTGGATGGTGGCTAAGTTCAAGAGATTAAAAGGGTTAAACGTGTTAAATAGGTTTATTGATGTTATCCTCACTCATCCAATAGAGTATGCATTATAAATAAGCTCATGAAAACTCTGCAGAAATCCAAACAAAATGTATGCCATTAAAATTCTCAAGTTCTCATCTACATTGCTCCAAATATTTAAATTTCTTACTTAGCCCATTCTACTCTAATATAGGTCCTAGTACTCTTCGACAAAATATTATTTGAGAAGCGCTACTAGAAGAAGCACCGAATCAAACATTCCCAACCATCATCCCTCCGTAACAAATTCTGAAGCTCCAAATTTGAACTTTCTTTCCGGGTTTACAAATCTCTTTATAATTTTTTACCATCGCAAAAGCTTTGAATCTTACTGTCAAGTATAGTTGCAGCTAAAAACAACAAAAGAAGCATTCTCTTTTTACTGTAAATCTTACACTCTATTCGAAGGCACATTTTTTTACATCAGTCTTATCACACTCTCATTTTTTTAATAGCGAAAAATTAAAAAAATTATTTAAATTCTTGAATAAATTGGCTATAATATTTACACCTAACTTTTGAATATACAAGTAGTATTTCTCTTAAATGTAAGATGACTCTTATTGAAGAGAAGGCAATTTTATTGAAAAAAAAAAAAAAAACCCAGCAAATCTAAAGAGTATAATGCAATTATGATTTGTTAGGTTTTGGTTAGATTTGTAGTTGAATACTAATTGGATTAGAATTAATATTTAAATCTGTTGGAGATAAATTAAGATTTAAATATTAATTAGAGGATAAACCTAACTCGATTATGATTAATATTTAAATCTATTTGAGATTAATTAAGATAAATTTAGATATTGATTAAAGTCGGAATCTTAAATATACTAGGATTGGATACATCTTTGGTTGAGCATTATATATAATGCATTAGAGGCTATTGAGGGGAGTAGCATGGCCAAGAGAGGGAAAGTCTCTTGGGTGTGCGGTACCAGAGAGAAAAAGAGAAAGAGAGAGAGAATAGCCAAGAGTTGAGTGTACCTAGTGCACGGGTGCATGTGAAGGATTGTCTTTTTTGTGGTCTTAAAGAAGACGAGAGAAGGATATGAGAGATTCAGAAAGAGGGCTCGGGTTGTAGTTACTCTATGCAGAAGAGGAGTCAGATGTAATCTTCTCTTATTTAATGAATCTTATTTTATCCGCATATTTTTCTTTTTTATAATTGTATCAGCTTCTGCTGAGGAGACGTTTTTATGGTAAAAATCCGATTTAAGGCTTCCGTTGCGAAATCCCAACAGTCGGTGTACCAATCAGTATCGGAGCAGGTTGCGGATTCTCAAGATCCGATACCGGGGCGAGTACCGGATTTCCAACATGATTTTTAATAATTTATATGCATGCAACTTTAAAATTGTAAAATGTTTTTTTTTAAAAAAAAAATTCTATGGGTACACAAGTTGATCAAACCACCATTATTAAATAAAGGTCGTAATCTCTCCAGTAAGCAAATAAGTCCAATCTAATATTACCATCTTGCATAATAATACATAAATAATTTTTTTTGTGATATATTTATATTGTTAAGTTACCATATTTGATGGTTATCTCATTGCCATTGGGGCGAGTTACATCACAGGTCACAAAATTTTTGGTGAAATTTTATATAAATTACGAATCTTTCATTTCTTTCAATTAAGTCAAACTTTAATTTCTATTTCAGGTGGGTCATTAAACATCAATTTTATAATCTTTTTGATGGATCAATGATTAATGGTAACTAAATCAAACATCTAAAAGTAATATGACAATAACTAATAATCAACTTCACTGTATATTATCTTAAAAATATTGCTATTTGTTGGCATAAATAGGCCAGCATCCTGCTCTGTAGTCGAGGCTGGATTCGGCCAAGTCATGTTCGAAATAGCGTGTAGCTGGATTGAGCCGAGTCATGTTCAAAGTGGCGTCAGACTGGTTGGACCGAATCATAATCGAGACCCGTGGATGCCGTTTCTATATGCTTTAAAGTGAACTTGTTGCGTATTCCTAACAACTCGAGTTTTGGAGAGTAATGATTAGCGTCAACGATCCGATACTATTCAATTAATTGTTATATCATCCTGAGGTAATTGTGTAGTTTGAATTAGCAATCAAATTATTTCTAAGCGATAAATTTATGTCCTACATAGAATATTTGTGGTAACTAAATTGGCTACTAATTTGCCATCTTTGTTTGAAAAACTATTAAAAATTAAGTAAAAAGATCTGATTGAAATAGAAATTAAAGTTCAGTGGCTTTATTGAAACAAATTAAAGTCAGTAACCTAAGCAAAATTTGTTGACAATTTAACAACCAAAGGTATAATATATTTACTCCTGAAATTATATGAATTTTTCTCAATAATATGCTAATGTTGCTCCCAATAAAGGCAATCAAAGATGATGTGAAGAACAAAGATAACAAAAGAAAAAGGCAAAAAATAAAAAAAGGTCTCAAGCAAAATGATTCATATAAAAAAAAAATTAAAAATCCAAGTTTATCCACTTCTTAATTAGTAGCTAGTTTACTTCAAATACCATATAATATAAAATCATATGCCAATCAACATGTATAAAATATTCTCATTTGGGTGTCACATGGTGCATGCCCACTTTTATTTTTGGCATTTGTAGTAGTGATTGTAAGTGAGAGAGGGATAAAGACTACTTTAGAGAAGAGATGTGCATTGCTCCAACTCCAAGTGGTGTTATTTGGAGAGGGTTGGACCCATGCATTTAGTGGAATTTGATAAGAATAGCTCCATAATAATCTTATTATTATTCAGCTTCCTGATAAGAAGGGCTCTATAATAATCTAATTATTCAGCTTTCATTTGTTGTAGATAAGATTTGAAGTTGAAGTGGAGGAGGGAAAAGAAACCGGCAAAAGACACTCTTACCTGAAAACGGTTCGCTACATCGAGTGTGGACTGTCTAGCTGATCTGTCATGCATCTCATCTCTTATTTCGTTTCTCGTAACCTAGTGAGATTCAATCTTTGTCGAATTTAGAAATGATTTTATCTTAAGAATTGTAGGGGATGTAAGAGAGGTATACAGCGAGTAGCAAATTGATAAGCAGTTTTCAACTGATGTTGTGGTTCATAACTGATGTGGTGGACCTGGTCCATGACTGATGTTATGTTTGTTTTAGATTTCACCATTTAATTTTTCATTCCAGCTTATTCTGATTTCCATATGGATTATGGATTCTGATTCTTATTTCGAATTAAATCGTATAGTGTGTATCAAACTCCGAAATCTATAGTATCTCAAACTTAGAAACTTAACCATCCACAAAAGAGTTGAATACATGTGAATGACATACTAACAAAATAAACTTAAAAAGTTGAATCTTGGCCATTCATCATTCCTTAAGATAAAACAAAATTAATTATAAATTTTCATACAATAAACAATAGAAGTATTTGACAAAAACCATGCAAGTCAACAATCAACCAGACTAAAATCAAACCCCAACCCTCATTCTAAAAATTTAAAACATTACATCAAATCATCGATACAACTACCAAGTGAAACTAACAAGCAAAAGAATACCTAAATCATCATGCACAAAGGATCAAAATGATTACATTAAGTTATCAAAATGTTTATAAGCACAACTTGTAAATAACCCCAGTAATGGGATCTATTTTCACCTGAACATTACACGTCATCATATCATATAATTTATAATAATTTTCGGTATAACTTAGGGATCTTAAAGTAGAGTTTACCCATACTTTCATCTGAGTCTATACTACAATCATTCCGCCCTCCTTTTCGAATTAAATTCACAGGCTACACATATTTACAAACCACGCGTCCGTCGTTGTTTCATTTCATATTCGCTACCTCTCCTCGCCTTGCTTGAGTAGCAATTCTTTAAACTCTTTGTAAACCCTTAACTCTTCTAGGGCATCAGCGGCGGTCCTTGACTTATAAATTGATGATGATGAGGAGGATGAACCAATACCGGAGCTTGAATTGGGGTTAGGGTTTTCAAATTTATTGGTCCCGACTTCAGTCTCGATGCTAGTGTTTTTCGCTCTTTGGGTGTGAGCTTCTTCGCAGACGAGGACAGAGGGATTCAGAGACTCGGAGAGGTCTTGGCGGAGGGGCGGGGCGGTTTTAAGCATGTTTACAAGCGCGCCCACCAAAGCGTCAGGAGATCTTCTAACTACTAGAGAGCCTCCGGATTCCGTGCTCTCACCTTCTTGGAGCTTGACATCGGGAACTTCGACCCTGAAAAAGCAACCTCACATCGATTAGTATGTAAAATTTTTACAATAAAAGATAAAAAGAGCCAAACCTTTGTAACATAAATAATGTGATGTGAAGAGGATGAGTTAAGATAAGCGCAGGTTAGCTGAACACATTTATGAACTTACAGCTAGGTGCAGTTCAATATTAGGAAGATTCTCTTGAGACTACATTGCATTCATCTGCAGCATGCGAGTATTAAATAGTTCTCGAATGCTTGGTTAAAAAAATTTAAAATAAATTGAAAGATAGATACAATTAGGCTGAAATGGAGGTAGTATCTTTTGCAGTTTGCCGCCCTCAAAAATATAAAAGCCTGCATTTAACCCCTCAAATGTTTAGACTCTTAACACTGAGCCTCCTCCCGTCACATTATTCATTGAGGAACATTCGAAAGCCCTAAAAATTATGATTTTCCCACCATAAAAGGGGTACAAGGGGCATTTCAGATCCTTACCCTGATAGTTCCCAATGAAAAATGTGATAGGAAGGAGATAAGTAATAACTGATATGGATTAAACATTAAATATTAAAAACTCATTCAAAAGGATAAATTCTATTTGTTCACCTTCTGAAGTTGGTCATACCATTTTTTTTTTTTAAGTCCACATTTACCCATCTTGGTAACTCCATAACTACGTAAATAACCAACATCATCGTTCAGAATGTTAGGTTTATCTTGTGGTCTCCTAACTAAACTAAAAAATAAGGATGAAAATTCTCACAAAAAAAAATCATGAAAAATTAGAAAAACAGAAAATACAAAATACAAATACACCCAAATAGATCCAAGCATCACCTATCAATACTCAAAACGGCCTCCATTGGACTCAATTCAATGCCGATTGCAGCTCAAATAGACTAAAACCATTCTAATTGGTAATTTACCAAGATCACATTGTCTATTTGGAAGAGGAACAAGCGGCGGTGGAGGAAGAATGCATACCACAGGGTTGGAACTTGACCTGCTATAAATCTTAGGTTGCAAAGAAGCACTCTCATGCAAATAATAGTCTGCAGCTAGAAGAATTTGCCTCAGATATCCTCATATCTTGGCTATCCTCAGCTGGAGCTGGGAAGGGAAATATTCCCACGGAAGCCTTATTCCCGGCGATAGCAATTCCAGAGAATGGTAGAATTGGTGGTTAATTCCTAAATGCTCCCGATCAATGAATCATCATGGGAACGGTGATTGATCCGGTGAGATTGGTGCATAGGTCGCTTTCCTTTTTGGATAGACGGATCTCGAGTCAACAGTACGGGGACACTGAAGCGAATATGCAGGTGGTTGTTAGAGAATAAGGGTACCGAGCGTGACCAATGCGAGAAGTCACTTGAATGTCTACTCACTCGTCGGTGACTTATTCAATGTTGCAGTAATGTGACTAGTCCTTTGACCTGCGGTGCCTCGGCTATTCACAATGAGGTTACTGTAATTTGACTGTACATACACTTGGTCCCTAGCCATTCGGTTCCTTGAGGTGCATGTTGGCTGCAGTAGATTCATTGTAGGAATCTATCTCCCTTAGTAGATAGGGGTGTTAGTCCTATGTGATTTATGAGACCGAGTTTAGAAGATCTTGGTCAGGGCAGAGTTAATAGCGGAAAAGGATTTCCGATATTAGAAACTCGAGTCGAATAAATTTAACATATGACAGACAATGGGGTTTGACGAGTTATTCCATAACTTCCGTCTAGTCGAGATCATGATAGAATGACTGTATTACACAGTAACTGCACCAAGCAGTTCAGTATTCCATTCTACTGGAATGCCATTACATGCTGCTAGGCGTCACTGATGGATTGTGAGACTCATGAGGATTATCTAGATGATCGATAATTCTTATTGGGCTGAGTTGGAATTGTTCCGATCCACTGAAAGGAGTTTCAGTGATATTGTTGATAGTGATCAAAATATATCTCACTACCAGATAGAATAGAACCTATGGAGTCACACACATAAGAGGTTGTAATTGATCGGATAGTTAGATTGCGATTATTGAATCGCCGAAGGACCTAATTGTCAATATGTTGATAATTGGACTAATTTGTAATTGTTACAAATTAGTGGTATTAAGCTGTAAATGTTACAAGAGAGGACTTACTAATAATTAGTAAATTATGAGAGGACTTGTGTGCAAATGTTACATTATTAATTTGATATGATCAAATTAAGATAAAGTTCAAGTCGAATCAAATTAGGATTTGATCAATCTAACCAATTATGGAAAGGATAAATTTAAATCGAGATTTGTACTTATCCTTAATTGTCATTATATTATTAGAAAGAGGATTATATTCCTCTATATATTATACGGGAGTTTTTAGAAAACCCTAGCCATCATTTTTTTTCTCCTCTCTCTTCCATCTTCTAGCAAAAGACGTCCTTTGCAAGAGAGCTAGCACCCCAATGAGGACATCAATCAAATCATCAACCTCGTGTGGATACCTATAGAGGTCGGACGCATGTGTGGCTTCAAGAGAACTCAATTCCACGATCATCAAATTGAGGTGAAGATCTATCCGCGCAAAAGGTAAAGATTCGATCTTACTTTTCTCCTTTAATCTTAAAGAACATGAGAGATCCTAACTGCGTGGTTTTTTAGATTGGATCTCGAGTTTTCAAAATCAAATTTGTTTGATTTCTTTTTCCGTTGCGTTTTTACCGTACGCAATTTTATAACAGTGGTATCAGAGCCATCCTCATGTTTCTCAAGCTTAAAATTATGTATTTGGGTACTTTAAACCGTTCTTCGCCGGTTGAACGATTCATAGATCGTTTTTGGCTAATTCAAAAAATTCAAACTGATCAAACAATTTAATCTATTGTTTCATTTTTTTTTTAAAAAAAGAAGTTACTGTAGCATCCGGATTTATTTGAAGACCTGCGTGTCTCAATAGGTTAGAGATAAAAGTTATCAAATGTAATTAATTTTTATTTCATAGTTGGGTTGTATAATGTATGGTTGCAAGTCATTGGTTGATCGATTGCAAGCCCAAAATCCCGCAAGGCCCACATAGAGACGAACACTTGATGGCGGTCGGATCAAGGTGTTGATAAGGATCGGATCAAGTTGAAGCTCCAGATCGGATCAAGTTGAAGCTCCAGATCGGATCAAGTAGTTGAAAACGATCAAACCAATGACGTGTGTGTGCTTATAATTTGACCCTAAGACCCCGATTCCGACTCAGTGGCTCGAGTCCGAATCCACTTCTAAGATCCATGATCATCACCAGTTAAATTATATTTTTATGCGCGGATTATTTTTTTTTGCATTAGATGTAAATAAATAAAATAATTTTTCAAACCTAAATTTTAATCTCCTCACAAATATTAAGTCGAGCGGTCTTCCGCCGTTGTAGAAGTGCGAGCGTTTTTCTGGTGTTGATTGGCACGGCTGGTTACAATGGTCAGTTGCATCAGAAATGCGCAACCACTCTATTAGCATAAGATACTGTGGAGTAAAGATGGGGTTGGCTAATAACTGTCAGGTGAGGGACCCAATGACGGCTCTGCTTACGTGTTTGAACAGTGGGTCTGACTTAACTAAGGAATGGGGCCAATAACTGTTAGGTGAGGCCTACAGGACTTAGAGACCGATCACTGCAATTTGCTTGAGAAGTATTGGACAAGAGTTGTCCACTCATCGGTTTGCATATCACCAATAACTGTTAGGTGAGGTGGTACATTAAACTGGTGGGACCGCAGTACCCGCTTGAAACCTTTTGTCGCGTTGGGTTTCCGTCTTTACCCGAGGAGTGTAAGAGACTCGAGAAAATAGTGAGAGGCTAAATTTGTTTTTAAAATCCCTAAAACAAATTTTCATGGTAGAATTATTATATTCTCCCATCCACACAAGCAAGCTACTATCGCAGATAATGCACACTTTTTCAACCAAAATGCGAATGATGCCAAGAATTATGAGTTCTCCTTATGAATATTTCTCAATATTCCCTGTATAGTGATAAGAATAGCCTGACCAAATACTACCTGAATACCTAATGTCGAAGCATGAGAATACAACATACTTTTATTTATTAGGTAGGCAGGAGAACCAAACAAACTCAAGTTGATAAATCAAATTTACAAGACTACAGGGTAAATCAACAGGATATAATCCAAGTTTGACTGAATAACAAGCAGATCAAGCTGGAGTGATCAAAAAGCCTAATAAGAGACACATTGCACGAGACTAGTAGCTCCATACAATAATCATGTCCAGCGCATCCTGAATTTAGTGGAAAATATGTAACAACCAACTTCCACAAAACATTTGGACATTCAAAAATCTGAATCATAAACTGAAAGGTATTATTAATGTGCATCAACTTATCCTTTAGATGATATGTGTTTTTGTACACATGACATTCTGTATGCAGCTAAGATTCTTTAAAATACAGGAATAAAAAAACAACTGATTGGCTACCTTTTTGAAATGGATGTATTTTCACTTCTCAGCGGTAGATGCCTCTTTTTCAAAGGAAAAGACTGAATTAAGAGTCTCTAATATCAACTATTAACTAAGTCCACGTCACGTCCCATGATACAAAAACATGAAAGGGGCTCCCTAATTAAAGTCCAGGTGGTGCAGAATTGGATTTTGATAGGAAATAAGATTTATTTTTCTCTATTTTCGAATTTTTATTTCTGTTAATTTGTTTTAGATTTTTTTTAAGGCTTTTAGGACTTAATTTTCTAAAAATTCAAAATTCAGTTTTATGTAAATCTTGGACTCATCACTTGCAAGACAAATTTGAATTTAACTAATGCATCGCCAAGTTCTCTGAAGAATTCAACCCTAATAGACTAAAACATAGAAAGATAGATCTTATTGAAAGAAGCTCAGCGAAACGAGAAGCACTTGTTACACACCAACCGGTTGACCTTATTGAGATCAACTCTTGGCCTAAAACCAGAAGTTATATCATTTACTTTCTATCTATCGTAATACAAAAGAGAAGAGAAGAGAATTTCAGGGTGTAGGCCATGTCCTTTTAAGAGTCCGATTCTGATACGTCAAAATCTACGACCTAGCAAACAAGCATTTTCTCCCTCTAAAGAGGGAAAACAAGTACACATGGCAACACAACATGTTAGGATTGGGTTGCACCCTAGCAAACATCTTGACTCTTTGAAGGCTCGAGATGCCTCCATATTTAAACTACCACTATTCCTACTCAATACCCTATTTGGATATATGAATATCTTGTTTAATATATCTCCATAATTTACTTGAGAAGTTTGTACATTTGGTAGGTGAGAAAAGTGATCAAATGTCTAGAATTGGATACTATATTCAGCCTTCAAGCCATTTTTTTTGATAAGATAAATCACCTCGTAGAAGAAATATGTTATCCTACCACATCATGAACATCAAGACCTTTCAAGGAGTTAAAATCAAACTTCTTTCTTACAATCATACTTGAAAATCCTTATACCGAATAAGCTATCCTTAGATAACTTATTCCGACTTCCAAAGAAAGCCTAAATGAAACTCTTTTTTTTATTGAGCATCCTAATCCACACCCATAAAATAAATAGAAAATCCTATATTAGTAGGCCTGGTATTCTAATACATAGGCAGCAGGAAACTCAAACTTAAAGATAAGTAACCTAAAGATAAATCTGAAGAAATAAAATAATCTGATTGGGAAACTCGACAGGTCGAGACTGAATCTTGGCTTAGTTCAACCCGTCTAGTGGCTGGGGACCATCTCTCTAAAGGAGTTCAAACAGTCGAGCAGACCTCTCAACTGTTCCAATTTCCTAGACTTGCCCTGGGGTGGCACAGCCCTATGGTGTTCTTAACACATCTACGACATCAGAACCAATAATCGACTCAAGCTGACTAGCTTGTAATACAGCTGTTTGCTGTTTAAGATTGGAACATTGAACAGAATGAAACCCTAGTTCATCTTTGCAATTGCTTACTGTATTATCACTCAATAGTATCAACTTCAATCATCAATTGAGATACAACTTTGAAATAAACCTCTAATGTTATAATAATACCTGTTGCATGCACCAGTTAGGTCTTCATCATCTTCAGCAAATGGATAAACAATCTCAGAATCATCAAACTCGTCAAAGAGAGAGAGCCTGCTAGAGCTTCTAGGAGGTATTCTTGGTGAAGTGCATGACGGTATTTTAAGACCAGACAAGTATCCAATATCATCTCTCCCAAAAGATAATACCTGCACCACAAGACAAGAAGTAAGAAAGGAACAAAAGCAAAAAGCTAAAATAACAAAGGGGCTTTAAATGCATATCCCTACAAAATCAGATATGCATGAAAAACGTTTTGTAAGTAAAAGTGTATATATGTATGAAATCAAGCTTTCCAAGGCTAGGTGAAGATCATACTTCACAAGGATAAGTAAGAAAATTCTTGCAGAACATGTTTGGACGAAAGAATATCTTGTTCGGCACGTCTCTTTTGTAATAAGTAGTTGATAAGGAGTACAAAAAGATGTCTAAGCCATTTTCTTGAATATATGATAAATGACCTAATACTAACCTGAAATTTTGGAATTATTAAGATTCCACAACAGCTAAAAATCAAACTCCTAGGTTGTAATCACAAAAGAAAATCTCCATACTGCGAAAGTTATCACCAAATAACTTGTTCAAACATCCAAACAGCCGTCGTATTACATAAATGTTGCAAAGAAGAAGCATATTTTACATTCAGCACAGCACATCAGCCGCAAAACATAATCAAAAATAATTTACCTTCTGCAGGGTCATGCCTGTGTGGGGCTCTCCCAACTTAAGCAACTCCTCCTTTATCTGTACCTTTTTCTCAGCTCCGAGATTCGTAGACTTCAAAGAAGGAGATGGAGGCAAGGCCCCAATCCTGTTGGCAGGAATACTAACAGGAGCACTCTCGCAGCGCATAAGAGCTGTAGGTAAGCTCCCGCCCGAGAGTTGGGCCGGGGTAGAAGGCGACGACCACATTGAAAACTGAGGCGACATAGAACTATCGCGACCACGGGGGGGGAGTCTTCGCTTCTGATTACTTTGCAACGCACGTGAATCGGAGTACGTCGGCGACGGAGAAGGCGAGGGCAAATTTCCATGATTGTCGCTCCAGCTATGTCTTCTCATCGCCGAAGGCAGCGATTGGAACCTCTTCAGCGGATCCGTATTCGGGCTGCCAACATAATCCATTATAAACTGCGGCGACAAAGGCGTCGAGGGCTCCGAACCCACGATTTCTAAATTCGGAAGGTAAGACACCGTGAGACTCAACCTACCGCAAGGAGTACCGATCGGCACAAACCCGAAATGCTTCATCTCAGCGTCCTCTGCCCGCGTGAAAGGCTCGACAAACGAAGAAATTCGATGTGACAAGCCAAGCGGCCGGATCCGGCCCGACGAATTGAGCTCGCGGAAGAGCTTGTACGCGGGCAGAAGCCTAATGAACAAGTACAACGACCGGAGAAGCACTATCGATCTCTTGCACATTTCCTCGCACAAATTGCGTATCTCCAAGCGACTACGCCTGCGGCCGATCAAACCACGAGACTCGTATTGCACGACCCACCGCTCTACGATCCTGGCCCCTTCGCCGCTCCAATTCACGCGCCGATCCGGCGTTTCGGGGCTCGACGCCCTGCGGATTAGGACAATGTCGATGACCAAAGGCTCGAGATTGCTCTGCCGCCACAGATCGAAGTTCTCGAGCGCCGCGGGGCATTCCCTGAGGGCCAAATTGAACCATTTGTCCCTGGGCTTGCTGCTCGAAGGCGAGCACGGCGACGGCGACTGCGACGACGACGACGACGGGGAGTTCGGATTGAAATGGTCGATCGTGTAGTTGCGCGACGAGACGTAAGGGGACCTCGATTCGAGTATGATGTGGAGGCTTTTGGCGAAGAACTCGGTGATCACCTGCTCGATCGCGGGGGGCTCCGATGGCGAGGAAGAAGAAGAAGCAGCAGCAGCAGCAGCAGTAGCCATTCCCTTCTAGAAGCTTCTAGAAAAGCTTCTACTACCGAGAAAAGCAGCATGAAAACGAAGCTCTAGAGAATTCTAGGGTTTTAGGCACTAAAATTCGAACAACATCAAAGGGGAGCAACTGAGTTCGATCGCTCGATCTCAAAAAACAAAAAAAAACAAAAAAAATCTCCAAAAACCCCAAAAAATACCCGAAAATTACCGGGGAAAAAAAGGGGGCAAAATTGAGGAAGGGATCGAACGGATAAAGAAAAACAAAAAATAAAAAACAAAAAAAGAAAATTGGGAACAAAAAACACTACTCGAGGTCAAAAAAGGGGTGGAAAAAATCCCCTTTATGGTTTTTTTTTTTGTTTTTACCGAAATGGGAAACCCTAGGTTGATGCTTCGTCGTCGACGTTTTCGCAGCGGGGGTGGGGTTCGGACTCGGAGAGGAGATGTGGGGGAGGTTATATTTTTAGAAATGCCACTGTAGTTACGGGAAATTACGGATGGGCCCTCCCCGTAGGAGGAGCGAGAGCGAGCTTTTTAACTCTTCTTATATGTATATATATATATGAGAAAGAAGCTTCGCTTTTAAACTAAAAGAGACAGAGAGTGGGTGGGCGCGTGTATTGAACTGTTGATAGGGCGTGTGGGGTTGTGATCACTCGCGGTGAGCGTAAGCGAGTATTCACCTCCAAAAATTTAACTGATTTAAATTTAAATAATAATAATAATAATAATAATAATAATAATAATTTGATATTATTTTTGAATTTAAAATTGAAAATTTAAATTTGAAATCAGTGTGTCGGATCAGGATTGCGTGACGAGACCATACCGTCCCTCTACTCGAATCCGCATCTGACTGTGACGCCACAACTTCCCAAAGCGTCACCCATTCTAGAACTACCTCCGTCCTAATACGCTTAACTCTCTTAATCTCTTGACCCTAACCATCACCCAAAATATTTAAGTCAGGTTAAGACTTTTTAGCTCTATTATATCTTATATATAGGATTATTTGGGGTCTCACAATTTTTCCTCTTTTAAGCGCTGACGTCCTTATCAGGCTTAGACTCACAAGTATCTAGCAATGTGGGACTCGTCTTGCTAGCCTTGTCATTTCAACCCTGACTCAGTCGAGACTTTTCTCACACTTTCGGCTGGTAATTGGCTCTAATACCAACTGTGATACCCCAACTTCCCAGGCGGTCACCCTTTCTAGGACCGCTTTCATTCTATCACATTTAACTCTCTTAACCGCTTGAGCTTAACCACCACAAAAAATGCTTAAGTCGGGTTAAGAATTTTTAGCCCTATTATATTTTATTATATATATGACTATCTGGGGTATCACAGTGTCCCTCGTTCTTTCCGTTCTCAAAATACTAGTGAAAGTCCTGCGCCATTTTATATTTTTACCCATCTCATATTATACCTTATTCTCTCAATTAAAATTCTAGCAATGAAAACTTTTTTTCCTTACTCTCTCTCTTTCTCTGTCTCCTTCGTACTAGTTTCGAACATGTAACTAGAAATTTTTCGTCCCCATTCATCCATTACGCGTGTTGCTTCGCCAATATCGAATACGTGTTGCTTTTTCATTCAATTTATTATATGATTTTTTTTTATTTTGATTAAAAGAAAAGGTTTAGGAGAAAAGGAGTGAGAGAAAATGTTGCAATAATGTTCGATTAGGTTGATTTGAAAAAGGAAGAAGATGACCATTGAAAATTTTTTAGGGGACATTTCTGCATGATTATAACAGTTGGAATTTTTGGAGGAACATGTCACATACTTGCGACGGCAAAATTGACATTTTACTTATCTGCTGCTAAAAAATAAATAATTTTTTAACAGTAACAAACTAAAGGAACAAATATAAATATCACCGGACTTTTGTAGGAATAACATAAGAAAGTTAAATTTTGTAGAGATATATTTGTAATTCGCTATATTTATAGGAAGCTGTATGCAATTAACGCTTAAAAAAAAGATTATGGGACTTGATTGAAACAATTCAAAAAATTTCGAGGACTAAAGTGTCATATGTCTTACAGTTCGACCAAAAAATTATAACTAATTAAAGTTTCAGAATTAAAGTGTTGTTCGAGCCAGAAATTGAAACAAATTAAAATTTGAGGACCCAATGAAATGCAGGAACCAACTTCAAAGCCCGATTCGGCCCAACTAAATATGGGCCGTGGATGAGTTGGCCCAAATAATTGAGCTCAACTTAATAATGGTTGGAGATGATTTGAAAGAGAATTTATTCTCAAAAATAAATAAATAAATAAATTGAAAGATAATCAGAAGAGGGAGAGAGAGAGATATGGAGTATTCAAATAATTAATGTTGTTTGGCCATTGCCACAGATGAAGACTGAGTAGATACTTTAATTACAAACCAAACTGGAGTATAAAAGTATATGTCTCATACAAAAATCTTATTCAAAATACACCAAATACTCTCTCTTTTTCTATTGAAAAACAAATTGTAGTGATTTATGCAGCTGTCAAGCTATACTACTTGGAATGGCTCTCTCATATTCACCACTTCCTATTGAAAAACAAATTGTAGTGATTTATGCAGCTGTCAAGCTATACTACTTGGAATGGCTCTCTCATATTCACCACTTCCTATTGAAAAACAAATTGTAGTGATTTATGCAGCTGTCAAGCTATACTACTTGGAATGGCTCTCTCATATTCACCACTTCCTATTGAAAAACAAATTGTAGAGATTTATGGAGCTGTCAAGGGCTTCTGGAGAGTGATTTTTTAAGCTCAAAAGTGATTTTTGACTCAATAAAGCGGATGCTGTTTGTTAAACTCGTTTTCAGAATCCGAGTCTAATTTTTAGAATCAATTTTCCAATTTTGAAGATCGAAAATTAGAAACAGCTAAAACCTGCTTCTTTAAATATGATTCTGATTTTAGATTCAAAATTTTTCTTTTGATTTTAGATTCAAATTTTAATTTTAAATTTTAAATTTATATTCAATTTTTAAATTTAAAATTTTAACTTTTAAATTTTAAATTTCAAAATTTAAATTTCAAATTTAGATGTTAAATTTCAAATTTAAATTTCAAATCTCAAATTTTAAATTTTCAAATTTTAAATTTTAAATTTCAAATTTAAGATAAATTTTAAATTTCAAATTTAAAATTTAAGATAAATTTTTAAATTTTCAAATTTAAAATTTAAATTTAAATTTTCAAATTAGATTTTATTTTTAAAATTAAGAATTTAAATTTAGATTTAAAAATTTACATTTTAAATTTTAAATTTCAAATTTAGATTTATATTTAAATTAAAATTTTAAATTTAGATTTAAATTTAAATTTATATTTCAAATTAGAATATTGAAAAAAAATTTTGCACAAAATTTTAAATTTTAAAATTTAACATTTTTTATTTAAAATTTTAATTCAAATTCAAATTTTTAATTTTTTAAAATAAAATTTAGTAAAAAAAATTATTGTATGCCAACATCAAAAAAATTTGCCAAACAGCTTTATAAAATCACTTCAGAAAAATTTCCTTTTATCGAACTAAGTTAAACGCTCTACAGCTTTTAACCCAAATCCATTCTCCAAACCAAAATCAATTATGCAGAAATCACGTTTACAGAATCTAGGCCAAACAGGGCTCATTACTTATTACTTTCAGGTTCAAGCTTTCGAATTTTGTTTCGGGCTTCGATTTTTTATCGGGTTTGATTTTAGTTATAAATTTCCAAAATCAGACAGTTTCTGATTAAGGTTCGGATTTTGGTTCAGGTTTTTGAAAACCCACTCCAAATTTGACCTTTTGCTATTTCTATTTATCAACTCTGACAATTATAGAATGCCATAAATCAACAAACATTGGCAATGTGTAGTGTTCCTGAGCTTTGGATAGGATTGGCTTTAGTATTTTAGACTGGTCGACATCTCTGGAGAGTGTCGGACTGAGTCGGAGTCAATTCTGCACGAATTGGATGCAGAATTGGACTCGGCGCACTCAAATAAGCAAAACTGGAGTTTTGCTAGTTTTGGGCGCCCAGAACTGGATTTAGGGCGCCCAGAAGTTTAGGGCACCCAGAAATGGTTTTAGGTCGCCCAGTACTGAGTGCCGAATTTAACTAAAACTGGAAGCTAATTCGGATCCTATGTTCCGGGCGCCCAGAAGTGGGTCCGGAAATTCTACATCGTGAATATCGATCGCGTTGACGCGTGGCTGGTGGTAGGTGTGGGCCGCCGGAGCAGGATAAGGGTGCAGCATACCGCAGGCGAAGGAACCGATGAGGGCTGTTTATGCAGGCTGGATGTTCTGGGCGCCCAGAACTGAGTTTAGGGCACCCAGATCTCGAATTTTCTGCAGGGACAGCAGATTGCAGCCTTTGTTCCTGAGGTTCATCTGACCCTATTTTCACCCTATAAATAGCTGAGAAGCGTCCCTGGTGAGCTCTTTTCCTCTCTTTTTCACAGGGAACCCATAAATTGCATTTCCAATCCCTCCAATCTTTCCAATTTGCATCAAACTTCCATTAATCCAGCTTGATGGAGTGCTGATTCTGCAGTTCTTCAGCGACGACCTCCAGTGTTTTGGCTCGTGCGCGACGTAGGAAGGTCGGATTTCGACGAAACTTGGTTTGTTGGATTCTAGACTTCCAGAGGAATCCACGAAGCCCTAATTCGCAGAATTTGGTGAAAGTTACCTCAGTCGAACTCAGGTTTTCCTCTGCTGCTGTTGCTGTGGACAGAATTGTAAGTTTTTGAATTCTTTTTGGGGTGAACTTTGGAAGCAGGGGCTTTGTGGAGTTGAGTCACTTTTCCTATCACCCAGTACTGGAATTGGGACCCTCTTCACCTGATTTGGAGTTCGTTAGGTGAGTTTTGACATTGGAATTGAGATATTTAAGCTTAAGTGCTGTTTTGCTGAACTTCATCGTCGACTGTTAGTATTTCAGCTCGTACTCGACGTAGGAGCAACGGATTTCGATGAGACTTGATTCGTTGGTTTCGGGACTGCGAGAGGAATCCACGAAGTCCTTACTTGTGGATTTTGGTGAAGGTTAGCTTGGTCGAAACCCTTCTCTTCTCTGCTGTTGTGTATTTGGACTGAATTGTGGATTTTGATGTTGATAGCTTGGAGATAGCTTGATTTTGAGACTCGGACATTTTCAGTCGATCCAGCAGGTTGTGCCGTAGCCGAGGGAGTTCCGTGCTGCCAGGAATTTGCTCTCGAGATGGGTTATTCATCGGTTTACTCCTAAGTGCCTATTTAGTCGACATGTATTCGTGGAATTATGTTGTGTATCGCAATTGCTCGGTTCATTGATTTAATATAGTTAATAATCTGAATTGAAGCCTTGGTTATTATCTCTGGATATATATATACATGTTGGACTTGGATGAGACTTAGGAGAAAACTAGCGATTATGATCGTCATATGTTTATACTGCCTGATTTAGTTCTAGGAGCCGTTATAAAATTGTACTGTCGCAGTATCCTCGAGACGAGTACTCCAGATAGTTTAGAATACATTTACGCTCGTGCTTGTATGCCGAGTAGATTTTTACAGGGTCNCGTAGGTCAGGATCAAGGCAAGGGCGTCACGAGTTAGAGCCCTACCCGCCGAGCAGAGCTAGAGGCACCCTACTTCAGGTAGTTGTTTCATTTCGAGCTTATGTACATAGCACTTAACTCGCCAGTGCGAGTAACTCTGTATTTTGATTTTTGGATCTATGTATATGAAGCTCAGTTTGTTTAGCTTTGTTCTCGAGCAGCTCTATACTACTGTTTGTAGTATTGTATGTTTACAGATACAGCTGTCGCTTCGTATACAGGGAAAATTCCTTTGTATACGGCGGATTTGTCGGCGTGCCCGAGGAACATGTAATCCGGGGCGTGACACAATCATATCATAGTATTCTATAAAGGGCTTCTTTAGTATTTGGACCCCTCAAAAAAAATTTTTCACAAATCGCCTCATCAAATTTATAATTACAATTTTGGCTCTATCTCCGTCACGGAGGTGCCACATCAGCACCACGCAAGCTGGCTAGGGAAGGGCCTTAAGTTGAACACGGTGAATCATTCAACGTATTCATGTTCCATATATACTTATATTCCTCTTATATTCATCGTTTTCAATACTTATATTTTTTCACAATACATAAATTTTCTCTAGACACGGTGAACCATTCACCGTGTTTAGACATGGTGAATAAATTACCATATTCAACTTATTCCAGCACCTCCACCATCGCTCGCGTGACGTTTATGTGGTGCTTGCGTGGCAAGGATAGGGCCAAAACTGTAATTATAAATTTAGTGGGATTATTTATGAAGATAATTTTTTTGAGGAGGCTATAAATAACTCAACCGCCAATTATTATTATTATCATCACACAAGGAGAACAACTCCAAGAGCTTATTCTTCTTCTTCTTCAAACTTTTGCTAACAACTTTGAACAAGGGCCAACACAATCATGTGCTTAAATTTTGTCACACATATTATAGGCACGTGTAAAAGGGCAAAATGTGGGGCCATCTTTTTTGGGCGGTTATACATCTTTCATACCCTTTGGGAGATGTTTCTATTTAAAAAATAGGCATAAATGCACATGGGCGTCATCATTGTGTGGGCTAAAATTACTAGGAAAGAGTTGTCTCTAATGATGTCTCCATAACTTGGGTTATTATAAAGTTATAATGCAATAATATTAATTTAATTTTGCAAATCTTGTGAATTGAGAATTTAAAATCTAAGAGGTTTTGTGATGGAGAGAGAGGATGATAATAGATTAAAAATTATTGTGACCACATTAAATGAATCTGGTCATTTTCAGTGAATATTTAGTGGCTAAATTTTTTATTGTAGGTATCTGTCATTAGTAATTCAAAGCTATTCTTTATAGAAAACTTTAAAATCTACCGTTAAGTAGGGTACTAAATTGGTAAATTTATAAACCACAGTATCAATAAATTAATATATTTTATAAACTACATGGTGGCATATTATACCATTTTCCAAATCTATATTTTCATATGACCATTAAGTGATTTGTAAAATATATCAATTTAGTATCCTACTTATTGACATGTCTTAACGGTGAAATAAAAGTAAAATCATCTGATAACAAAATAAAATACTTCAAACTGTAAGGTATCAAATTAAAATTGCACTAAATTACAAGGGTTAAATTGAAGTTTTCCCCTGTTGATGTTATCACCCTTTGGTGATGTCGACAGAGAGGAGATTATCACATTGAAAGCAAAGTTAATTATTGGCAATCAAAGAGAAAAGCACTAGAAAATAATATTTTAATATTTCTACATTCTCGCACATCTATTAAACATAATTAATCCACAATGTTTCTTGCCACGTGGCAAGAAACTCTTTATTCTTAGGTTAATAGATAGATAATCTATACCTATACCTATTTTATTAATCCCCAATAACGTATTAATTCTCTCTCCTTTAATTCTCACCGTATTAGGCATCTCTTCATCTCCCCCACCCTTCCCCTCCCCTCTCCTCTCCGGTATATTTATTAACATTTCATGAATTAATGATAATCTACATTAACGTTTCATGGTAATTATAATCATAATTGATTACTCTACCAATACGTTTTTATCTTTTCATA